>NW_026939775.1:0-9424 GCF_032062105.1 Saccostrea cuccullata | reverse complement strand
TGTTATTATGACACAATACTGCACAAAACAATGCATGATTAAATATAATGCCAAAAAGATGGAAATATATTTTTAAATAATTACTTAAAAATTTTGTTTTTAACATTTACCCCAATGAGAAAAGTACATCATGTTATCTATAGATAATTAAAAAGCATAATTATTTTTTAATATCACACAAGAAAATGATTATCAGGGTAATTATTTAACATTAAAAGACTTATTCTTAACAGAAGATTCAATTTTGTTAAATACCTGTCCGTACATAATAATATACAAAAACAATACAAGCATGTAAAACATGTATAATTCCTTCATTTTCTGAAAGCTCATTACTAGGAAACAAAAGTGAAAATCTAACTATAAGTGTGCCATATCACACATATTTAGAATGAAAACAAAAGTAAATAAAATTAATTTATGTACATTTATACTTTTCTCTTATTGCATTCTTAATATCTCTTTCCACCATTTAGTAACTCTGAATTTCAAGGGTAGGTAACATAAGGAATTATGAGATTGTATCATAACTCATGCAAAAGGACTTACATGTATTAACATTCTGAGGATCCCTTAGTGTATTTAAGGCTAAATAAGGCTGTGTTTATATGAATGTTAGAGACAAAAAACAAGACAAGCTCAGATCACATTAAGTACAACATACACAGTGATACACAGCTTAAAATGAAGTGAATCATAATCATGGATAGAAATTTAACCAAAATTTAGTAAACATTTTTTTTTAAGATGACCTTCATAGAAATATTAAATGCACTCTGCGTTAATGAAATACATCACATGAAAGGATAAATACCACATTTACAGAAACAGGACCCGGTTGTATCAACGGTTCATTAAATTTAATGAATTATTAAGCCTAATGATTCATTAAATTATAATGATACATTAGTTAATAAAGTCATTAAAGTGTGTTGTACAAAACCTTTATTAGAGTCTTTTTACGTAATGAATCATTAAATATTTAAGAATTCATTAAAGATTTATTAACATTAGGGGAATATCCCACAATGCAATGCATTAATACTTCATCCGTGGGCGTTTCCTTTGTTTACAAAATACTTAAATAAGCTATAATTAATAAAATAGTTTCTTTTATCAACCGAATAGAAATCATTTTAATTATGACGTGAAAATAAAAAAAATTGTCATTTAACGAAGTCTGTGATTGTCTTGAAGGATATAGGACTAACATGCATAAAAAAGGGTCAAATCAAAAACTGCACTAGAACTACTGACAGAATTCAATTTAAATGTAATAGAAATAAAGAAAATTAATTCTAGCGAAATTCAATTGTTAACCGAACTTATGTAGAGAAATATCGATGTCATAAATACATGTAGCGGGGGGGGGGGGGGGGGGGGGGGTATAGAAGGGAAATACAACCAAAAGTCTGTATTTCGCTTTCATTCTTATTCCGTCTACTTGTTTATTATTTGGTATTAGTAGAGGCACCGGGGGGTGGGGGTGGGGGTCCCGCTCCTTCCATTTTTTTCTCCTTAAAATCTGGGGTCGACACATCTTTATCCTGTTTATGTATTCTTAAATGCATTCTACCTGATTGATAATGTAACTGTTTTGTTTTCTCGCTAAGCTGTTATATTCTTATATTACATTTCACTTTGATTTTTTCTCTTCATTTACTCCTATGTTGTTCTATTCTTATAAATTCATTATTAAAATTCCCTCACGCAAACAATGAAACTCATTCAACGAATGTACATGTAGATTAATATAATAATAAATTATTTCTAACAATACGAATAGAAGAAAGTATCAATATCATTAATAGCAAAGTTACGAAGAATGTTCAATACAAACAATTAAGTAAAGGATAAAATACGGGAGATTATCACGGCGCAAAATGGAATCACGTTTACCTTTTTGCGAAAAAGATTTCATGTATGTATTGTACATGTAATTATGTTCTGCCTTTTTTTGCATTAATTTATTAGTGTCTTTTCGACAATTTTCTAGATGCAGTCACAGGTTAATTTTTAGATAACTTAAAATACGTTCATTTAGAAAATAATAGCTTGATGAGACATCATTTACTACAATGTAACTGAATCTGTCAATTATGATTTCTAAGAAAAATAAATACTATTACATGTTTATAAAATGTTGGGTTGGTAGGCATGATTTAAATAAAATAACACTGATAAACTTAAAGCATATACTCGTATTTTAAAGATATTATATGTAAAGAAGGTACAGGCTCTTTATTCTACTCAAAAATATATCTTTCTCAATGCAGTGAATAATTTATAACATCTTGACTTTGGCGATGAATACAAAAAAATAATAAACTGTTAAAATATCTCTAAAGCGATTTTCTTAATTCGTTGTTACATGTATTTGTGATAGAAGTATCAGGCTTGTGTTAAAAATGAGAAAAGGGTGTGGGAGGGGGGGGGGGGGGCTTGCTATTACAGTATATAGAATAAGATCTCTGATATATTATTCATATGCATGATTTTATTGATACCCGTAAACCTTAAAATAGGAGCTGTATTTATTTTTTTACTGTTTACCTTTGTTACAAAGAGCTAACCACCTCATAGATGATGACGAAAGAAATGACGTCACTTAGTTTACAAATAAACACGAACGTATTTTGCATTCACTGGGATTACAGTTGGGATTTCTATTGTGATTTGATTTAAAGAAGCATCTTTATACCTATAATTTTGTTGACAAGGTAGGTGATGTATTTGTGATTCCGAATGTCTTATTGCCTATATATTGAAGGTTCGACAAACCGTCCATCATTTTCTTTTTAAAACGGTATCATTTCCGAATTTCCTCGTCCGTAATGTGCAGTGAAAAAGGCACTGCCAAGCGGGCAAAACATAAAGTGCACCAGAATATAAAAGTATAAGGTTTAATGCACAGATTAAAAAATACAAAATTTATTGACACATTAAAAATGATCAGTTTAATGAAGCTTTAATCATTCATTAAATATTGATACAACCGGATCCAGAACTTTAAAAAACTCTTAATAAATAACTGATATATACAATTAAACACAGTTTAGATTCTGCATGGGCCACTGTTCACCAGAATATAAAAAGTAACAGAAAAAAACAAAAACAAAAACAAAAAAACAAAACAAAACAAAACAAAAAACAAGAGATTCTAATAAAAAAGATAAGATTCATTGGCATAATATGATCTGAGAGATTATCTCCATATCCTTCATTTGGTCACTGTGATAAAAGGTTCATAGAGAAATGTCACTTTATTTGTTGTAAAAGCATGTATGAGAATTTGGATTTTATAAAGATATGCTATGAGGCTCCTCATAAGAATATTTATAATACTAATCCAACAAAAGGTTTATGTGAGATAATATATCATAACTCATGCAAAAGGATTTATCAGCATTTTGAGGATCTCTTAGTCCTAGTGTATTTTAGGGTAAACAATGGCAGTGTTTATATGAATGTTCTAAACATTAGATATATAACACAGTAATAATGAATAAATACAAAGATGACCTTCATAGAAAATGTATTTATAAACAAAAATATGTAAAACTTACCATGTATATACTCAGTATATAGTAATATTCATTAAATAATCCAGTGAAATATCATCTAGCCTGATCCAGGATTCAGCTGTTCAGAACTTTATTGGAAGAAAAATGGTTGAAAATCAGTGTAAGTACTGAAATCCATAGGATCATACAGTTATTTACATGAAGTCTCCAGGGCTGTGAAAGTCTGTGTTATTGATTCAAAATAAGCAGCCACCGAGGCTGTAAAGGACCAACATGACGTCATACTCAAGATTTGAATCGCAGCCAAGTTTATAGCGTGCAATTGCATAGGTAGCTGTGATTTGAATCGCTGCCAAATCGTAGTAGCAGCGTTGAATCGTAGTAGCAGCGTAGTAAAAAGCTAGTACAGTGTAAGCGCCCTATTGGACATATAGGGCTGTGTACTGAGTTGACCTACCTAGCCCCACCCCAGGGTTAGGGGATAGGGTTAGGGTTAGGGGTTAGGGGTTAGGGTTAGGGCTGTACTCAGTTGACCTAACTAGTCCCCCAGACCCCCAACCTGCACTCCTTTGAACCCCCAGCGGCTTAGCCAATCAGAATCCACCATTTTTGACCTCATTTGCATAAAAAGTGCACTCAGTTGACCTCCCTATCTCCAATGTCCTAGATATTGACCTCGCCAACTAGACGGCTTATACTACTGCTTCCGACGCCAATGTTTGGTATTTTGCTAATGCCGCTGACTGAATTCTGGGTCTCATTTTACAGTTAAGATGAAGTTCCTCCTGCTCTACCTTGTGGCTTCCATGGTATTCTATTCAGATGGACAACAATGGGTAGGGTTCTTTCAATACCTGGATGGAGAAGTTCAAGGAGTAGAACAAGCCCTGGTCGAATCCGAAACTAATATAACTCAGTGCAATGCTTGCTACAATATCAAAGGTAGTATTGTACAATCATGGTGTCTCAAATACTAGATTTTAAAAATATAATTTTCAATGAAGAAAATGCCATATATTCTATTACGATTTAATGCGAACACCATAGATGTCAAATTCATGCGAGCATCATGACTCTCTAATTGTAAATAAAAATGTCCCTTTACTGGTTATGTCAATATTATTTTAAGCAATATACAAGTAACATTCTCCTTTGATATCCAAAGCCCTTAATAAATAGCGGTTATACTGAACATGCACCATTTAAAATTGTGTTGGTGTGTTGGTGTTGGTGCTGATTTTGTTATGTTAATACTTCAGAAATGAAAGAAAAAATTATATATATATATATATATATATATATATATATATATATATATATATATATATATATATATATATATATATATATATATATATAGTTAAAATCCTAAGTAAGGCCATTCCAAGATTTTTATATTTAGCGTCCGCGTGCGCCTTGGTTTTTTACACCCTATATAAAGAAACACACACAACATCAGGAGTCATGAAATTGATAAATTTAGTCGAAATTTTTGAATTTTGTAAATTTCTCCAAATAATTCTGTACAGTAAGTTATAATGGGTGTATTTTAAGCATTTAATCCCTTGTTTTTGCTTAAGAATAGATATTTCTTCTATTAAAGCAGTTTAGTTAGATCAAATCATTTGAAGGGCGTCATTTTTATGACTTTTAAGCCTGTGTTTTATGTTTTGTCTTGTGTGTTTGTGGCGAATAGGTATAGGTAGGTTTTTGAAAGATGGGTGGACGCTAAACAGAGAAAAAAATTGGAATGGCCTAAATGAAAAATTAAATTAAACAATTTTATACTTGAAATTTAACTTTTTAAGGTCTTCTGTCTTCACAGAAGACCTTATAGTTATTCTATTGTTTCTTGTTATTATTTTTTTTTCCCGCACACTAAATTTTGTGCACGCGATTTCTCGAAGACTACTGGGCGGATTTTCATGAAATTTACAGGAACAATGTGTTATTATCTGAAGTTATTTTATCCGAAAAATTTTCTGGAAATTTTTATCTGGTGCCAAGTTATGGACCATTTTCTTAATTTAAAATGACATTTTGTCCGCGGTTAATCTCAAGAACGGTAAAAGATATCAATGTTAAACTTTCAGGGATTATAGATCGTGATACTTACTATCTAGGATGCGATGTTTCGTTCATGGTCAGTACTTCCTGTCGTTAAGAGATGCGAAGATAAAAAAATCGTATTTTCTAGCTTTTTTGTTTTTCAATATTTTTCATTTATTTTTGGAATGTTAATAGAGACCCTTCTTTTGATGCTTACTATATAATTTGTTTAAATATTGATGCATATGAAGTCTATATATTTACATTTAAAAATCTGAAGCGGCTGTATCTGTCAAGTCCGACATTTCGCGAGTAGGGGGTTAAAGAGGCAGCTGAGCGTTTGCTTGAACAAAAGTAATATAAGGATAAATGAAATGTAAATGAATACGCTGATTTTCACGTTGTAGTTACGTTGCCATTCTGTGTTAAACTAAAGTGTTTATCCAAGGTCTT
The DNA here is from genome assembly GCF_032062105.1 of Saccostrea cuccullata. Lineage (NCBI taxonomy): Eukaryota > Metazoa > Mollusca > Bivalvia > Ostreida > Ostreidae > Saccostrea > Saccostrea cuccullata. Next base: position 3,398 of record NW_026939775.1, on the reverse strand, counting down.
CACAAACGTGTTTCATAACTGGTTTTGGTGTGTCATCAAAGTAGAAAAAGAAAAGACTACATGTACAAATGAAATGCGATATCTACAACTTTTTGTTGTGCACCACGGAAAAGAGATCTTAAAGCATAGTTATAAGTAAAAGTTTTACAAGAAACAATTTATTTAGAGGGTATAAAATGTAACCACTGTTTTTTCAATGCACACTTGTGTCATATTAAACTAACAGAAAAGACACAGAGACGAATACTTTTTAAAGGAGCGTTTAACGGAGTTTACATACACTTTTTTCTGACAGATCTGATGCAAGTCATTAAACATAAATTGACTGTCATAGGGAAAGGCATGTTTTCGGCGAAACTTTCCAACCCTTTCATAAAAGTGTAACCTAATTGGGAAAGTCCACTTTGGGGATACACAGGAAATTTACAAAAGTTAAAAATTCATAGTCGTTTCACTGCTTTAGTGTTACTTAGATAGATACGATATCTAATGTGTAGAATGTGTTAAATATACTTTCTAAACCTCGAAATTTAGGCGATAAGAACATTTTTTTATTTCATTGAAGCTATCAAACCTTTTAATAGAACATTCTAAAGAGAAGGCACTGAGATTTACTTGTGGCGTTTGGCGCGAAATTATGAATTGTGACTCTCCTTTCATAATTCTAAGACATATGAACTGTTGCAGAATTGCATGTACATACAAGTAAATTTAGAGTAGGGGATAAAAATAGCGAAATAGATAACGTGTTGAATTTTTACGCTGGTGACCCGTTTCAATTACCAGTGTGTCCAAAGATCTTTTAATCAATTTTCAGCTCAATTTTACGGGGTTTTTTCCGGAATAGGACGGAAGACCTCTCGTTGCTCGCAACGAGATCGTTTCTAGTTAATAATACAATTCTTCATATTTAGGTATAAAGGGCTTAAAAGGAGATAATGGAATCAGTCGAGTAGCAGGCCCGAATGGAACCACGGGGCTCAAAGGCGCTGTAGGACCGAAAGGATCGAAGGGTAATACAGGAGCCACAGGTCCCTCGGGCCCACCTGGTGCGCCAGGACCCAAGGGACCTAAGGGTGTCGAAGGACCCAAGGGTAATCCTGGGAATGCCGGAGATACAGGCGATGCTAATGCAGTGAAGGGACAAAAGGGTGATCCAGGCCCCACTGGAATCGCTGGAATCAGTATCCCGGATCCACGGGGGATAAGGGAGAAAAGGGGGGGTGTGGGGGTAAAGGGCACTAAAGGGAACGTAACAATAGGTGCTGCTGGGTCCAGCGGAGATCAAGGCCCTAAAGGAGATCCAGGAGAAAAGGGGGAACAAGGAGTCCAAGGGAAATAACGCCACCAATTCTAACCCCCAACAGCAGCAGCAGCAAAACGGGGCCGGGTCTTTCCTGATCAGCATGTCCACCGCCATAGTAGTGTATTTCCTGGCAGTCTGTTTCATCTCTTCAATGAATTGGAATATTGAATTATTTTAAAGAAACAATACCACACTGAGGATTTTTTTGGGATGGGTTTTTCGTATTAAACGTTGATTTTATACTCGTATATCCTGACATTTAAAAACTTAAGATCTATCAATGAACAAAGATTGAATTGGTTTTCCCGTTTTACTATTATATGGTTTCTAAGTGTTCACTTTGATAAATGTATTTATTAAAAAACTACATGATTAATTGTATGATATTTAATTATCACCGATAAAATCAAATGTCCCGTTTTGGGAGTTTCAAAACAATAAATCTGTACAATAACAATAAAAAATAGAAACAAGGTTCAAAATTCACATGGCAAACTTTAATTGGAAATTGTGTATATTAACTAAGTTGTTAATTGTAAACGGACGTATTGGTGCTAACTCATTAGGAGAGGTGACGTGTAAAGGTTTGAGCACTGTAGACTGCATGATTATTCACTTCATAAGTATGTCATGAATATGCAAGTACTTGAACAAAACAAATTATTTTCTGATGTTCATAAACCTTTTGCTTTGCATTAAAAACTACAAAAAAATGATTTCAGTATGAATTGTTGGAGTGCAACGGAATGTGTAGAAAAAATCAAACCATGGGATTCTTAGAGAACATGTACAAGTGTACGTATATGTACAGTCTATTGATACTGATCAACTAAATCAAGTTTTAGCATTGTTAGATTTAAGCAAATTATATATCATTCCTAAATGTGCATAAAGTTAATAAAAAAATTGTTTTAAAAAAATCTTTTGAGCAAAAAAGTTTAAAACCACGTGTTTTATTTATTTTCTCATGGGTTTGTCTAAATGCCGTTATCTGATTGGTCAGAAAGATAGACACCTTGTTTATCCTGACAAGTGTATTCATAGCAATTCACAGTTATCTTTCTTGACTTCCATATTTGGAAATCGTCCAGACCTGTTTAAAGACTTAACTAAAGCTCCGGGAATAGATGTAGAAATTAATCAAATAGTTGATAATGATATAGATAGCTTAACAGTGCATAGATCTTAACCAAGACCTTAATAAATATATAAATCATGCAGAGTGAAATTAAAAAAGCTATAAAAAAATCTGGAAAACAATAAATCGAGTGGGGAAGATGGTATAAATCAAAGTACTCAGAAGTACAGAGAGCCGGTCTCATTTACAATAGTAGAATGAATTTCTTACATGAATCACGTTTATATTTTGATGAAAAAATTATTTTAAAACTATCAATATAAATGATAAAACACTGACAGTGAGTTTTTCAATCCTAATACCACGGTCTGATTTTGTCAGAATTAGAATTAATCTGGTACCGCAGCTGAATGTAAACAAACAGGCCAGCCTGGTTCCCTCTCCTGCTTTACTCGTATGTGTACAGAACTACGATAACACTGGTTATCAAAAATCCTTACGCTAATGAACTATGCTCATTGACTTAGGACTGAAGTTTTCAAAGTCATTACTACTAATGTTTATTTATATAGATTAAACTTCGTTTCATTTTTGTTGTTTTATTTAGCGTTTGTATTATCTCAAAAGCGGTTGAGAGTAAGAACTATATTTTTGCACGTAACTTTAAAATGGCGACTATGGGGTCAACTTCCTGCCTTGAACGCAGAAGGATAAAACGTACGCTGAACTAGGACCTGGGGTCCCCCGCAAATAGTTCGTCATTTTGCGTAGTAATAAAACATTCTAGGAACTCTCCAGGCATTAAAGGCACAAAAGTAAACTCATCGATATCAATACGGAGACCTCAGGTCACCTTATATATTAATTGAATTTTATATTTTACTCCAAAATAATCATATCTATAACTTTATAAAGATCAATTTTCTAATATATATATTAGCAGAAACGTGAAAGCAATAAAGGGTGACCAGAGGTAACCTCATATTGTACATCAATAGGGGGACCAAAGATCAC
>NW_026939774.1:0-9422 GCF_032062105.1 Saccostrea cuccullata | reverse complement strand
ACATTTAATCAGTGAGTACTCTTATTTTTATAGAACAAGCCTGTTATTGTTAGTTTTGTAACATTTGCATAATCGTTTTTTTTCTACGCTGTTAAAGGGGCATAATTTGATTATCAATTTGAAAAACTTACATTATGCAAATTTTGCAACTTGAAGAAAAAAAATTGTATAAAAAAAGGTGACTTTGGGGGGTGGATGGGGGGGAAGTTTCAAAAGCATTGACAATTAAAATAATTGCGTTTATTGAAATGCAAGTATGACTGTAATAGAATTAAATATATGATTAAAAACCTTCTTTTATTTAGTGTTTTGAAATAATTGTTCATGAATACCTTCTGTTATATAGATACATATGAGTAAATTTAAAAAAGGATTTGTTCAGCCTACATGTACTAACAAAAAAATGCATGTACAGAGTGGTTTTTTTTATTATTCTGAAAAAAATATAGACATCAAAATGCGGGACATGTTTGTTAAAACCGAAACACAGACACAGTAAAACCCCCCAACAATTTTTGTCATTTAATTTTTGCTACTTGACTATATCTACTATGTGTATACAATTTTAAAAACATCAATTTTTTGGGAAAAATTAAAATTACTCGCCTTTAGTTGTTTACGTTGAGAGAAATTTTTTAACCAATATAATCCTTGATTTTTAAACAAGCCAAGTTAGCCTAGCTGTCAAATTTCATTGATTTTTCTTTAAACCATTTAACACACAAACAAATTATCTTTTTAAGAAAATGAACCATTTTTTGAAGACCTTAAACTGAAAAATAAGGTTTAATTAAGCGTTGAAAATTATTTTCAATTTCAATATTTTTTTTAAATGGAAAAACCTGTCTTTTAAATTTTTGGGAAAAAATTTCTTTAGATAGCTGATAGAAAAAAAGTCTTATTTAAACGACCTGTTTTGAATAAATAGGGGAAAAAACCAACCCCCCCCCTTCCTATTCTTTTTTTAAGGTCTTTCACACTTGGAAAATTACAGTGTATAAATGAACCTACAAATAATTGGTGAACAGAGCAATATAGACAATTAAGAAACCCTGATCCCCTCTTTTTAAAACTGTTTGAAAAACACCGTATACATGTCATTTTCATTAAAATATGTCAGAACTTTATCCGCTAATGGAACCACTAAAAATTAAAGTTACCTTTCCTGGCTGAGGATCTGATATCCTTATGCATCTTATTAGTTTTTTAAAATTTTTGATAATATTAAAGGGGTTGGAAAAAAAACGGTTTTATCAATTAATTTAAAATTTGATGTTAATCTATCACACCCACACTAACATCTAAAACATCCCATTGGGGGTACGTAGAGGTAAAATTTATTACCAATCAAATCGTCGCCTGCAAAATTATCGTATTTTTGATGGAATAAGCCTAGAGCTGTTCCAAATTTTAAAATTTAATTTTTAAATTAATTGGGTATTCATCTAAGTTGAAACAAAATTTAAACCCGAAAAAAACTTCTTTAAAAGCTGAAACGGATTTATTATAAAATACAAATAACAAAATAAATATTAATATTTATTACAGGTAAATTGCACATAAAATCAAAGAAAGTATGAATTACATAGGAATACGATTGCTCACTAAATCAATAAAGAATTAAACCAAAAACAAAACAAAGTTGATTAGTTATATAAAATTTCAAGCAACTTCCTGAGTTGAAAACGTAAATATAGATTTTTTATTACAGGGGAAAAAAAAGTTATTGTCCGGGGAAAAAATTAAGAAAATTCACATAAAAAAAAAAAATAGCGGTTGACAGCTGCTTTTGGGTAGGTAGCAGAGTGGTCCCCCATCATCATAAAAAATTGATTATGCACAATTTGAGTTTGTGCAAAAATAAATAAGAAAGAATAGATGATAGACAAACATAAACGATGCAACAAAAAAAAATATAATGTTGTTTGGTTTAACATTGAGGGGAAAGGGTTTTTATCAATAACAGAAGTATTCTCCTGAGGTGTGGGTTTTAAATTCCCGATCCATAAAACATTTTTTTTCTTGTTTTCATAAAAAAGCATACTATATTCTGTACCCAAAACATTTCCCATTATTTTATTCGGGTTTTTGGGGGATCAAAAACATATGCTTTTATAAGCATAAAAAAAATTTTTAATAAAATTAGGTATAATTATTAATTCAACTCGGTCTGTTAGGGTATAATTTGATCAATTACAATAATTTAGAACTGCAGTTATTTTTTTCGGGATCAAAAGAAACAAATACGAAAAAAAATCATTTTTTTAAAAATTTAAATTTAAACAGTAAAGCTTTTTTTTAAAAGGCATCCCATTAAGAACTTTTAATGATTTTTTATTAATTGTATTTTCCACATTTTATCGGAAATATCCTAGAGTTTTAAATATTCTCTGAAAAGAGACTTATTTTAATTTGGTGTTTTTTCCCCCCAGAAATTACAACGTATAAAATTCATAAATGCTTAAATATCAGGTTCATATTTTGAATTTCCAATTTGGGCTGGGGGCAGGACTAAATTTTTATACTACCGCAAAAGCTAAAAATCTAAAAAATTTTTAGATATTTTTGTAGCGAATTTTAAATACCCCCTGAAACTAATTTTTTTTTTTTAAAATAATAAATATGACCAAGTTTACAAAAACTCCCTTAAAAACGAATGTCACCCATTTCGTTACAGCCAGTGAGACAAACAGACTACTGGATTTAAAAAGTGAATGCACTTTACAACAAGCAGGGGTTTTATTTCAAAAATCGGCATCATCTTTATTATTAGATCTTGCGTTTGAATAATTATATTGCTTCTTAAATTATTAAACTATTATAATTTTGAATCCAAATTTTTTTGAAATAAATGCTTAAAAGTTGTTTGGATAGATTTTCACATTTTTTTTTGACAGGATAAGAGACTATACATGTATAAAAGGCTTTAAAAAAACCGTTGTTGTTAAATAACTTCCATGAAGTAATGACCAAATTTAAATTTTAACAGGCCCATTGCCGATGATTTAAGTTTTTTTTGATCACGAAGTGAAAGTTTCAGGGAAAGATAAAACCTATAAGTATTTGACGAAGAACAGGTAATTTTCCTTTTAAAAAAAGAATTTTGTAAATTTCACTTTTTAAAGTTTAAATATTTTTTAAAGTAATTTTTACGCCCAAAAAACATTTTCTTTTTTAAAAATGCCAAATATATAAATTAGCACCAAGGGATTTTTTAGTTTGCAGAAAAAAAGGGTTACCGTAAAAATTCTGAAAAAGGACTTTCTACATTCAATTAAATGTGGTAAATATTTACAAAGTTTTCTGCATATAAATATTAATGTACATGTATACAGTATCATGGCTTCTGAAGATTTAAAGGTCCATTTATCGAGTTTTTATTTCATTTTTTTTAAAATTCTTACTTGTGTAATATTTATATAAAATATATATACCGAAAAGGAAAAAAAAACGGGGAAACTTCTGAGGGGAAATAATTTAATTTTTCCTTACGCATTTTCTTTATTTTACCTAACGTTTAAAAAAATCTTAAATATAAATAAACCAAAATCCCATTTGCTTTTGCCTTATAATTAAATCATTGATAATCATAACGAACCCCTCCCCTCCCCCAAAAATAAACATCAAAATTCTCATTATCTTCAATGCCCATCAAAAATGGATATTATTCAATCTTTTCAACGAGGCAGTTGAAGGAGACCAGCTTTGGCAAAAAACCCTTTCCATCCAATCAGTCCCCACAAATGTTCAATCGAGTGGGGAAAAGTGTTGTTTGCGTGTCTTATAAACCCTTGCTACATTAGGCCGGGGGTAAAAACACGCAGTGCCAGTGAAAGACGCTTCCCACAAATTTTTATTAAATAAAAATTTTGTGTTATGACTATTAAATAGCCTAACGCCAAATTTTTATTTTAATAAAAATTCAGCTGTGGGAAACAGGACCAACAAAGTAAAGTTGACTAGTCAAAAACCAAATGCGAATTGTTTTTCCCCCAGTTTTAAGGTGAACTTAATATTATCAAGCTTAAACTTATGCATAGCAGTTTTTGTGGTAGCAAAGTGACGATTAAACAGGTGGAAGGATGAATAACTGATCTTGACGTGGCTCTGTAACATGTTAACGTACGTCACGGGTTTGGGGGAAACCATTGAAACCCTCCGCGAGGGGAAGAGTTTATGCACAGGGGCCAGTAAAATATAAATTTGAATTTCGTAAAGATATAATGTTACGTCACCTGGTTTATGGGTAAAAAAATTTTAAAAAAACTGCACAGCAACCCGTTGTTGTCTTTGTTTGAATTAGGCAATAAAAGTCAACCCAAAGGAATTTGCAACTGTAACAAGACTTCAAAAATTCATACCGTCTGAAAATATTGAAAAAAATTGGGATATCCAAAATGCATCAAATGATACAAAAATGTTCACAAGCTAGTCGTCATTAAATTGCACTTTTTTGGCCTTTTAAAACACTTCCTCTATGTGACGTCATAATTTCACGGTTAAAATCTAAAAAATTTAATGTTTTAAAAAAACAATTCTCATCTGACTAGTTTTCGAAATTTTCGGTCTTGCATAAAAAATTCGCATATATTGTTACCCTTTCTTTTTCCTTTCGGGAAAAAGGATTTTCCCTTATTGTTTTTCCTTGATGTAAGCTGAAAGTGAATGCCTTTAAATTATGAATTAAATGATTATAAATATTAAAAATTAAGCAAAAAGGGGCAGTGAACCATTAAAATATTATTTAATTAAAAAAGTTCGAAATAAATTTCCAAACATTTTTCAAAAGCAGGTCTGATGTTAATAATTATTTTATGTACACTAAAAAGAACAAAATTTACATTACAAATTGTAATGGAATTCTTATATAGAATGGTTAAAAAATTTTAGCATGCCCCATTAATTTTTTCTTAATGAAAAAACAAAGTACTCTGGGGGGGGATGCTCAATGACAGGTGTAGGGGCGTTTTGAAATAGCCGTGAGTTTAACCCAGGCGATGACGGAAAGATTCTGCATTTACTTACAATCTAGGAGGATAAAGCAATACAGAAAAACCCTCTTGGTCGCTTGGCAAGGAAACAATCCGCTTTGGGTTTTTAACCCCCTTTTTCCAGTTTCACTAAATCCTATCTCTTGTTTATTGGAACACAGCTGTCTCCATCAATTTTTAACTGCACAACATGTACCGAAACAGTCGTAAGTTTCGTATAGCCCTTTAAAAAAATGAAATAAGTTAGGATAAAAATTTTTTGAAAGATTTTTATTAAAAAAAAATCCATGAGGAGCTCATAACTTACGTGACACATATATCCATGGAAAAAGGGATACAAAGTTGCTGCTTTTCAATTTCCCGAGTGCATTTTTTTGACACTTTATCTTTATGCAAGGGAAATGACTGTTTAGCCTCTCTTTGGGAAAGTTTTACCCCTAAATATAGAACACACCGTTTGACTATTCAGACAAACCTTTTATTTATCAATTACAAGAGGGTTTTCCCTTTTGGGGAAAACAAAACATGATCAAGAATAGAGAGCTCTCAAGGGGAAACTAACCATAATTATCATTCTACAATGTATAAAAACTTACTTTTATTATTATTATCATTTACAACGATCGTATTCACTTTAACCCTATATTTATATAAAAACAAAGAATAAAAACCTATTAAGTTAGGGTTTCCCCATTCAAAATCTGTTCTGCTAAAAAACATACCTTGTAATATTCATATAAACTATTCTTTAGAAAAAATGTTTCAAAATTTTTTCAATTTGTTAAATTTAATCCCCAACCTTTCCCTGGAGAATTTTGGTTTTAACAATTTAGAATCGTTCACAAAGCTACAAAGTTTCATTTTTTTTGGCCCAGAAGCTCTTAATAAAATTTTTTAAAAGATTTTCCCCCATCCTATAAAAAATTCGATCCCTTTTGTGGCCCACCTATCCCGGGTATGGTTTTAGCAATTGAGTTGATTGTTTCCATGTTAAAAAATTTTATTTTTTGGTCAAGATCTTGAGAAAAAATATTTAAAAATTTTTTGTTCTGTGTACTCCATGAAAAATTTTATCCCCTTTCGTGGCCCCCCATTACCCATGGAGGAGCTGAACTGAACCTTCCCCCCCTTTTTTTTTTTGGGTGGGGGTTACAACTCTTAAGGATTTCCGTAATAAAAAGTGCGGGGTAAACCCCCGCACAGATTTCGGCTCAAATTATCAATAAATGGCTATTTTGTTAACATTTCTTTCCTGATTTTAAAATGTAGTTATGCAAGACATAAATCGATCCAAAAAAATTCATAACATCATACATGTTTATTAATTATTTTTCGTAACAACATCACAACTTAAATTTTTCCCCCTGTTTACTAAACCCTTATAGATTTTATTTTTAGACAGCCAAGAAATTTAACTATAGGAGTGGATTTTCAGGAATCCCCTTATTTTAAGCATAAATATCGAGGTTTGCGTAAAAATAACACTTGAAATTGTTTTATTTATCAATGTTTCTGTGTCCCATTCAGGACAATCTTTAAAACACCGTCATTTCCTTTTTAAGGGTTCTAAATTTCAATTCAAGTCTTTTGTGCATCACGCGTGAACTGTCATGGCTGCTGAGTAAGCCACTGGAAACAGCAAATTCATTTTACATGTTTTTGCTTTAACGGGAGTTTTTTGCAGTGAATAAAAAATTCGTCTTAAGAGAAGTAATTTGAATTAAAACAATTTATTTTGCCTGTTTTTACCCGTTTTTAAAAATCATTTGCACCATTAGGGGGATGTTTGAAATTGTACCCCTTTCCCCAGAAAACATAAATAAAAAAAAAAAGTCGAAGAGGGCTACCATGAAGGTTATGGATTGAACAATTTAAAAACTGATTTTATGCAAAGCTTCCAAAAATTTATCATTTTTTCTGGCCTAGTGGTCCTTGAAAAAAATTAGGTTAAAATTAGATCATTTTTTCATACATTATATATTTCATTTTTAAAACAATATGTTTTTGGGGCCTACTATTTAAATTTAAAAATTTTGAACAATTCGTAATCTAGAGTTCCCAGAATATTCAGAAATTTTTCACCTTTACTGGCTTTGTTCTTAAGAAGAAGATTAACATTTTTTTTAAATTTTCCCAAATATAAAGGGCTAGGTTTACTTCAGAAAAAAATGGTGACTGTTTTGATTGCATTTAAATACACTTTAAATGATTTGAAATTAAAAAAAAAAAATTACATTCACTTCATAAATGACAAAATTTTAAGATCGGTTAGTTATAGTAATTAAATTTGGGACACAACCCCACAAAATTTGGGAATCTTCAAAGTTCTATCCCTTGTTTGAATTCCACATCCACCAAGGAGCGCTGCAGGAAACCCCGGGATCCCATTGCCAACCGACAGCGTGTACAGAACGTTGCTGGTTGAAAAGTTTGTTTTCCGGGAGAGTTACCGTGTGAGTCGTCTGAGAAGGTGGTAATGTAAAGGTACGGTTTAACCGCAAAAACTATTACCAAAAACGGAAAAGTTCAATCTCAAAAAAGGGGGTTGGTTCTTTTGTTATTTTCCCTAAATTTGTAGCAATTAAAAGAAGAATTTTTATGTTGAAAAACCCATATTATTTTTTTCAAGAAAATATAAAAACAAACAGAAAAAATATTTGAACTGCATTATTCCAATTTGCCTTAAAAATGTAAAATTATTAATTAAATCAGATTTTCCATTTTAAATAAATCCCCTTGTTCTGAAAAAATGCCCCAAAAAAATTTTTTTTTTACATATACACAAAAAGGAGGAACTTTCTTCAAAACTGCCATTTCCATTTTTGTTTCAAAGACTTTTTTAAAACGCAAAAAATTGAATGAAAATTATTATCCCAAAAAAATGCAAAATGTGTAATTAAATAAAACTGGAAAAACCCTCGTGTCCGAAATAGTCTAGTGGATATGCTTGTGGGCTTCCAAAGTACTTTTTTTTTTTTTACCAAAAAGGGGGCAATCCGGAAAGAATCATTTTTGCATTTTTTTTTTTTTTTTTCATATGTAATGGTAGTGCAATGAAATTATATATATTTTAAAGAAAAAGGGGGAAAAAGAGAGAAAATGTCAAGAAGTTAAATGACTAATAACTGTATATTAGAAATGCAAGATTAAATTGTTTTCCTTATATCCCGTGACTTAAAACTAATGCTTTATTTAGTTTTGTCTTGGAAAATAAAGTTACTGTATTGTTTAAATAATTTATTTTTTACATACTGTAGTTATAGCAATTTTTTAATAATTCTGGTCTCAGAGTGAAATTTGATTTGGAAAAGAAAAGTCTTTTGTTGTAGCACCAACAGTTTTACGATAAATGAATGTGATTGTTTTACCACCAAGTAGGTTTGTTTCTGTTACAAATTTTCTGCCGAAATATTCATGTCGTTCTTTCAAAAAATCATCCGCAGCAATTATCACGTTTTTCTTGTTTTTTTAAAAAATGTATGTTTTGTTAGGAAAAATTTATTTAGATATACATGATTAAAAGCCTTATTTTAACTTTTTTTCATTGCTTGCATATTTTAAAGAAGTTTAAAAGTTTTAGAAAAAAAAATTACATAAAAATTTGCCGCCCACGTGGTGAAGTGGTCAACCTCTGCTTTAGTCAAAGAAGTTATCCTTCCGTCGCGGGTTTGAAACCCCCCCGTGGGACGCAGAGACAGGTCCTTCGGATGAGCCTAAAAACCGATCCCCTGTCGCAGTAGGTGCTACAAAAAAAATCATCAAGTGCCGAGTAGAGGATAAAATTTGCAGCTTTCCAATGGCAAATGGTGGCTTCCCTATGAGTGGAAAATTTTAAAAGGGATGTTAAACAACGCCCCCCCCCCAAAAAAAAAAAAACAAGTCTTATAAATTACTGGGAAAACCCTTCCCGTCCTACAGTACTACAAAAGTGATTTTTTAATTTTTTCCTCATGTAACCTAACACATTTAAAAATATTTTCTTATAATTTTCAAAGCGACTGTGTACCAATGCGTATGGCAATTTTACTCCTTTGTTAAAGCTGAACATCTTCCTTTAAAAAATAAAAGAAGAAATTATTTTTTTGCTACCCCGGTTGCACAGCATACGCCGTTAACAGGTACAATGATTACACTAAAAGTGACCAAATCAGTCGCTTTATTCAGGGATCCTCATGGTGTCCTGACTTGGTGTATGGACGTTAATTTTCGGTGCTCCGGGTTTTTGGGGATAAAATGCGTCTAAAACCGTATGAACTAGTATCATATCTTGAAAAACAAAAAAAGACTGGAAAAGACAAAACAAAAAGAAGAGGGAAAAAGGTAAAAGTAGCAGCAGTAATAGCGGGGAGGAAGTCAGTCCCGATTGTAAATATTTTAAAGCCGAGGACACCACTTTGAAAGTATTTACAGCGGGGCAGGAAAAACGGGGGG
>NW_026939773.1:0-9401 GCF_032062105.1 Saccostrea cuccullata | reverse complement strand
TATTTTGTATCTTTCAAATGATTACTTTGATGTATTGAAATTTCCTGTAAAAAATGTTTTGCATTTCTGTCACAATTTTTTGCAATATTACATATTTCATATTGTGTGTATATTTGTTTGTTGAATTCATCTAAAATTTAGATAGTTGATTGTTATTAATGCTTCTTAGTTTTTATCATACTGTATTATCTACTTATTGTCTGATAAATTTTTAGCAAGTCTGTTGAATTTTGTTAATGAATAAAACTAAAATCTTATTCACTTTTTCAGTTTTTATTATAACTATCATAGCTAATTTCACCCCCCCCCCCCTAAAAAAAAGAAAAAAAGATTTTTCATGGGCAAAGAAATCTTCATGTCTCCCTCACTATTATGCAATAGTTTTATAATGTTAGCATATTAGACTTCAGAGTTTACAGTACAAGTGCTATATTTTGCAGAAATACTGAGATTGACCTCTTTATGACTAAATTGATAATGAGGTAGGCATTAAGCACTGATTGAAAAGAAAGTCTGGTCCTTAGCAATTTTACAGTCAGATCAAGCCCAATTACAGTGAATAGATAGAGGAAGTTCATACTCTAACATCTACATGCATAATTCTTGCAAGTATTAAAGGATTTTCACTCAGGTGAGCGATGTGGCCCCTGGGCCTCTTGTTAAATTAACGATGAGAATTAAATATTCAATAATTCCTTATAATTTGATTTTGCTATTAATACCAATTCATATTATTTAATCATTGAATCATACATCATGTTTATGAAGAAACAATCATCTGTTTTGACAATATGATGATAAAGTACCCCCCAGAGTATAATATATTCACCGAGTCTGAAGGGCGAGTCAAATATTGTGCATTTAACGCATCTCAACTAAAACCAGCTCCTTAACTCTTTAATGATATTTTACGTATTATACATTCTATATACAAGATTAGTACATTATATTTGATACGTGTATATACCTACCCCGTTTGACTTTAATTTCTTTTCCAATTCTATCCGTAACTTCTTCTGTGATTCTTCCTCCTGTGACATGATGTTACAGACCGACTCTATGTCTGCTGTGCCCATCGCTGTAGAAAAAATATATATTAATAACTCGGTTATAACGAAGTCACTGGGACCTATGAAATTACTATATCCGTAATTTGTTATATTCGTATAAGGAATTCATTAAATTTATATAGATGGGGATCCAAGATAACTTCGCTATATCCGTGAATTCGCAATATCCGTGTTCGTACTAAACGAGTATTCTGTAGAATCTCTTTAAGCAGTGAACCAAAGGTCCTAGAGTGCTAGTTGTTAATACATGTCCCCGTGGAAAGCATGATTCCTCCTTTAAGCAGTGAAGAAGAGGTCCTAGAGATTTTTATTTATTAAAACATGTATACATAATTACCCCCGTGGAAAGCCTGGTGCCTCTCTAAGCAGTGAACCAGTACGACATTATCACCAGTCCGTCTGAACTGTTCCAGATACCCTGTAAGTACAAATGAAATAAAAATGTAATGGTCGCCAGACAAAATTCTTTTTTGTCTGAAGCTTGAATTATAATTATGGAAAGTGCATTCCCAAGCATTTGAATTTCAAAGTGACAAATTTTAGGGTTTTTTTTAGCTCTACTGGTCAGAGACCAGAAGAGCTTATGCGATTGTAATATGTCCATCCGTCTGTCTAGCTGTAGACTAGACTAAGATACATAATTCTTTGTATAGGTTTTTAATTTCAATGAACAGTGTTGCCATGGTTACTAAAAATAGAAATTTCTGTGAAATACTTTTAAAATGCTACTCCTCCTACAGTTTTGGTCTAATTTCAATATAACTTGGCACACAAGTAGACTACACTAAGATACATAATTCTATTTATGGGTTATTGATTTCGATGAACGGTCTTGCCTTGGTTACTAAAAATAAAAATTTCTGTGAAATGCATTTAAAATACTACTCCTCTGACAGTTTTGGTCTTATTTCAATATAACTTGGCACACAAATAGACTACACTAAGATACATAATTCTGTTTATCGGTTTTTGATTTCGATGAACGGTGTTGCCGTGGTTACTAAAAGGTAGAAAATTTTGTGAAATACTTTTAAAATGCTACTGCTCTTACAGTTTTGGTCTGATTTATATAACTTGGCACACAAGTAGACTACACTAAGATACACAATTCGATGAACGGTGTTGCCTTGGTTACTAAAAAGTAGAAAATTCTGTGAAATTTTTTTAAAATTCTACTCCTCTGACAGTTTTGGTCTGATTTCAATATAACTTGGCACACAAGTAGACTACACTAAGATACATAATTCTGTGTATCGGTTTTTGACTTCAATGATTCAAACGGTGTTGCTGTGGTTACTAAAAATAGTAATTTTTGTGAAATACTTTTAAAATGCTACCACAATTACAGTTTTGGTCGGAATATACTATAATTCATCATGCAAGTAAACTACTTTGAGATACATATTTATCAGTTTTTTTGTTCCTGATTTTGCTGATTGATGTTGCTAAACATTGGAAACTAAAATTGAAAATTCTGTGAAATTTTATGAAGAGCCACTCCACATTTGAAGTCTTATTTCAATCTTATAAAAAGAGACTTAATCAAGTATCATTATTCTATTTATTGCTTTTTTAAATGTTTTTAAAAGTCCCAACTGCTACTTTTCTTTTATTTTAATTACAAACCAGTAGACCTACAGTCTCAACAGAGACTTCTGTTTTTTTTTTTCTGGAGGATTTCAAAATGAAGAGGAAGAATGCATTTAAGGGATATTTCAAGGATTGGAAGAGAACTTCCTGTAAAAAGTCACATTTAAAATTCAATGTTTATTTATGATTATTAACTATTTTGTACCTCATATATGACTAATTTTTAAAAAAATTTTCATTAAAAAAAAAAAAAAAAAACTTTATTATTTGGATATTTTTAATTAACCTAAAAGAAATTGGCTAAAACAGTTGCATTCGGATCATGATCTACAGGGACCAAATAATATAAGAGGAATTCCAAATGGATACGATTTATTTGTTTAATTTTCTCATCCAAGACTCGCTTCCTTCGATTACTAGATTAAAACAGACGAAAACGAATAAATAGAAAAATACTCAGTAAAGTTTTTGACAAAATATTTATGGAGTATGAATGGCGGGTGAACTCTTGGGTGCAATGTATAGATTGATCAATTTTCAGAGCTAGGTTAAGAAAAAGAAAACAATACTTGTGTATAGAATAAAAACCGGGTGATAATATACATACACTGAAATGCAATATCGGAATGGCTGCTTCCGTCCACGGCTATCACCACGTTACGGGCTGGACCATTCTTAGACTCCATACTGGATTACACAGTTTTCTCAGGGTTTTGGGGTGTTTTTTTTTGTTTTTTTTTTTTTTTTGAGCGACGAGGTCACCCCTGGTCACTTACAGCACGACCCAGGATCTTTATCTGGTCACTGTGTTTACACGTGATAAAACAATGACCCACAATCAGTTACGTCTGTAGACAATATATATTATAAATAATTGATTTAATTGAACAAAAACATTGAAGATGACATGTTATTGGTGAAATTAGGAAAGAAAGTCGACCCACTCTCTTCAACTTCCCACCCATTTGTTACATTATTTTGAAATTTTAGATCTAAAGTTTAAACTTATGTATAACTATAGATAAGTTTAAAGTTAAGAATTAAACTTTTAACGTAGCACAATTTAGGCGCCTTACCTTGCTGACAGAATATGACTGACTACTAAAATGGGACAAAGATAACACGAGTAATCAATGAAAAATACACAAACGATACAATTTGTGAACGGAGCACAAAATAGGGATCCCAAGAAATTTCACAGGTAAGATCAGGAGCTAAGACGGAGTAAGCATCCCCTTTTGACCGGAGATATCCGCCATAAACTCTCTATATGCTAATCAGGTTGGCGGAACATTTCATAGACAAACTTAGTATAAATTAAGATAATTAACAGTTGGTATGAAACATGTCTGCCAAAACTCCATCCAATTAGTTATATTTGTCATCAATGTCATTATAACGGTCATGGAATTTAACGAAAAGCTGACTGTAAAAAAAAAATTGTTGAAATCTACTTGACATTAGCCTGTCTTGGATTGAAATTTGGTCGTTTAAAGAGCATACTTAAGTCGGAAGATGCTGATACCATCTACAGATGATAAATAGTGGATTCCTCCTACGTAAATATAAAGAAAGTTGATGATGGAAAAGCTATGTATCGTCATCTCGTTTGTCCTTCAGTTTAGTTGTAAGTTTGCCTTTGTCGTGTATATGAAAGTGGGGTGGCTAATTAAAAGTGGGGTGGCTAATTGAAAGTGGGGTGGCTAATTGAAAGTGGGGTGGCTAATTGAAAGTGAGGTAGGTAATTGAAAGTGAGGTGGCTAATTGAAAGTGAGGTAGGTAATTGAAAGTGGGGTGGCTAATTGAAAGTGGGGTGGCTAATTGAAAGTGGGGTGGCTAATTGAAAGTGGGGTGGCTAATTGAAAGTGAGGTAGGTAATTGAAAGTGGGGTGGCTAATTGAAAGTTGGCTGGCTAATTGAAAGTGAGGTAGGTAATTGAAAGTGAGGTAGGTAATTGAAAGTGAGGTAGGTAATTGAAAGTGGGGTGGCTAATTGAAAGTGGGGTGGCTAATTAAAAGTGGGGTGGCTAATTGAAAGTGGGGTGGCTAATTGAAAGTGGGGTGGCTAATTGAAAGTGAGGTGGCTAATTGAAAGTGAGGTAGGTAATTGAAAGTGGGGTGGCTAATTGAAAGTGGGGTGGCTAATTAAAAGTGGGGTGGCTAATTGAAAGTGAGGTGGCTAATTGAAAGTGGGGTGACTAATTAAAAGTGGGGTGGCTAATTGAAAGTGGGGTGGCTAATTGAAAGTGGGGTGGCTTATTAAAAGTGGGGTAGGTAATTGAAAGTGGGGTGGCTAATTGAAAGTGGGGTGGCTAATTGAAAGTGGGGTGGCTAATTGAAAGTGGGGTAGGTAATTAAAAGTGGGGTGGCTAATTGAAAGTGGGGTGGCTAATTGAAAGTGAGGTAGGTAATTGAAAGTGGAGTGGCTAATTAAAAGTTGGGTGGCTAATTGAAAGTGAGGTGGCTAATTGAAAGTGGGGTGACTAATTAAAAGTGGGGTGGCTAATTGAAAGTGGGGTGGCTTATTAAAATAGGGGTAGGTAATTGAAAGTGGGGTGGCTAATTGAAAGTGGGGTAGGTAATTAAAAGTTGGGTGGCTAATTGAAAGTGAGGTAGGTAATTGAAAGTGGGGTGGCTTATTAAAAGTGGGGTGGCTAATTGAAAGTGGGGTGGCTAATTGAAAGTGGGGTGGCTAATTGAAAGTGGGGTGGCTAATTGAAAGTGAGGTAGGTAATTGAAAGTGAGGTGGCTAATTGAAAGTGAGGTAGGTAATTGAAAGTGGGGTGGCTAATTGAAAGTGGGGTGGCTTATTGAAAGTGAGGTAGGTAATTGAAAGTGAGGTGGCTAATTGAAAGTGAGGTAGGTAATTGAAAGTGGGGTGGCTAATTGAAAGTTGGCTGGCTAATTGAAAGTGAGGTAGGTAATTGAAAGTGAGGTGGCTAATTGAAAGTGAGGTAGGTAATTGAAAGTGGGGTGGCTAATTGAAAGTGGGGTGGCTAATTAAAAGTGGGGTGGCTAATTGAAAGTGGGGTGGCTAATTGAAAGTGGGGTGGCTAATTGAAAGTGGGGTGGCTAATTGAAAGTGGGGTGGCTAATTGAAAGTGAGGTGGCTAATTGAAAGTGGGGTGGCTAATTAAAAGTGGGGTGGCTAATTGAAAGTGAGGTGGCTAATTGAAAGTGGGGTGACTAATTAAAAGTGGGGTGGCTAATTGAAAGTGGGGTGGCTTATTAAAAGTGGGGTAGGTAATTGAAAGTGGGGTGGCTAATTGAAAGTGGGGTGGCTTATTAAAAGTGGGGTAGGTAATTGAAAGTGGGGTGGCTAATTGAAAGTGGGGTGGCTAATTGAAAGTGAGGTAGGTAATTGAAAGTGGGGTGGCTAATTAAAAGTGGGGTGGCTAATTGAAAGTGAGGTGGCTAATTGAAAGTGGGGTGACTAATTAAAAGTGGGGTGGCTAATTGAAAGTGGGGTGGCTTATTAAAAGTGGGATAGGTAATTGAAAGTGGGGTGGCTAATTGAAAGTGGGGTAGGTAATTAAAAGTTGGGTGGCTAATTGAAAGTGAGGTAGGTAATTGAAAGTTGGGTGGCTAATTAAAAGTGGGGTGGCTAATTGAAAGTGAGGTGGCTAATTGAAAGTGGGGTAACTAATTAAAAGTGGGGTGGCTAATTGAAAGTGGGGTGGCTAATTGAAAGTGGGGTGGCTTATTAAAAGTGGGGTAGGTAATTGAAAGTGGGGTGGCTAATTGAAAGTGGGGTAGGTAATTAAAAGTTGGGTGGCTAATTGAAAGTGAGGTAGGTAATTGAAAGTGGGGTGGCTAATTGAAAGTGGGATGGCTTATTAAAAGTGGGGTGGCTTATTAAAAGTGAGGTAATAAATGTCAATGACAATGACAATGACAATGATTTATTCTCTTAAATGTACATACATACATTGTAGAGAGGAGGAAGGAAAATGTACAAACACATACAAAAAATATAATACATGCATTATAAACAGTACAAAGTATCATGTTCAAGTTCATGTCAATTATTTTCATCTATAATTTGTTTGACAATCAATAAAAATTTACATAATTTTTTCAATGCTGAACAATTTGTTGTTGTAAAAAGTTGCTTAAATTTCTCTATATTTGGTCTACAGGTGAAAGAGTTTGAAATCTATTTTAACCTAGCCTCTTTAATTTCTTTTTGCGTGCATTCAAAAAATAATGGAATTCATCACCAATCTTATGAAAATCACATAAGGTACAAATTCTTTGTTCTCTTGGAATACCAAACCATCTCCCAGTTTCAATAGGGAGGTTAAAGTTGCTACATCTAAATTTACATAACAAAATTGAAAATTTTCTAGGTAAATTAACGAGATATCTTTCTGGTTCTAGTATTTCTTTATAAATACGATAATTTACACCCTTTGATGAGTTAAAAACATTACTTTGCCAGTTTTGGATATTTTGGTCAACAAGTATTCTTTTTACTTCATTTTTTACCCATGCTATATTGTACATTTGTTGTGTTGTCCATAAATAAGATAATCCACAATCATCTAAAATATTTTTAACATAGTTAACCCAAGGCAAATTATGCCTTGAAGCTAGAACATACATTTTTGTAGCAAATTTATCCATCGTTTGAGAAAAATGTAGTTTTGCCCAAAAAGAAATCATTCTCACCTTAATATTAATGATAAGTGGGAATCTGCCAAGTTCCCCATACACCATGTAGTTTGGCGTTTTAGTGTTCAAACCTAGTATATATTTACAATATTTTAAGTGAAGTTTTTCGATTAAAGTATTTTTTGTAAATCCCCATATTTCACATCCATATAACAATACTGGTTGTACAATTGTAGGTAATTAAAAGTGGGGTGGCTAATTGAAAGTGAGGTGGCTAATTGAAAGTGGGGCTGCTAAGCCAACAAAAAAAAGGTAAACCCCAATTTTCAATGTCTCTATTATTTCCATCTATGCAAAAAAGGGGGCTAACTCCCATCTAGCCCTAGCACCCTGGTTCCGACGCCTATGGCCTTTTTGACAATATTGCACCCACCAGGAGTGGGGTGGGTGGTGATTCTATGATAATTTTCTATAGTACAAAATAAGCCCCCCTAATGCTTCATGTTTGATTTCCTATACTCGCAATGTGTTGCCCAAAGATATGAGAATAATTATCATACATGTATCTACTGTATTTTGCTTTTAACGATTACTTTTAAATATTGTTCTAATAGTTTTTGTAGTACATACCGGGTAATTTATACTAGTAGGTAAGAAAAGATGTCAACTTTAAACTCATGTTACAATATGACCCTACCCTTTATATATTTTTTACAGTGCTAGTGTTCTTATATTTGTATTGTTTTTCCCCATGTGTACATTGTTTTGGGTCTCACAACATGGATGTATACAGATTTACCGATACAGCGCGCCTCTTTTTTATGTATTTAAATCGCCGTTTGACCGACTTATTTGGAAGTTTGTTGAGCGTTAAATCGATATTGTCTAATTAGATATTAACAGGGATGCATTGTATTTCAAAAAATACGTTTATAAAAATTCAATCAGGCATGTATAAACTTCAAGATTAAAGCTTGTTTTGAGCTGAATTTGGTAGTAATAGTAGTATTTGAAAATGGGACAACGTCATAGTAAATTGGCTCCGAAAACTTTAGCCGAGCTGAGAGATCAGACGAACTTCACTGTGGAGGAACTTAATGAGTGGTACAAAGAATTCAGAAGTAGCTGGCCGAAAGGAGCCCTGACAGTGGACGAGTTTAAGAAGGCCTACTCCACTTTCTTCCCGCTAGGGGACGCCTCGGAGTTCGCCAAGCACGTGTTTCGGGTGTTTGACCAGAATGATGATGGTTTGCTGGACTTCCGGGAATTCGTCTGCGGGTTTAGTGTCGTCCTGAGAGGAAGTGTTGACGACAAACTGTCCTTCAGCTTCCAAATCTACGACATTAACGGCAACGGATTTATCACCAGAGACGAAATGAAGGAGGTGCTTTCTGTACGTATAAAGATTTAGCTAAAATTTGAACTTCGTTGCATCTTGGTCTTTGCAGCATATTTGAAAATTTACCGCGAGATAGTAGATCATGCATGCAGTTGTATCGTGGGCCTTGTATTACGCTTTTAAGTTTTTTTTTGTACTTTAGTTCATAAATTATAAATTTTCACGACATTAACTTTATAATTAACAATGTAAACATCTAAATCCTTCAAGAAAGAATAGGGGCACGCGAATAAGCCGAAAATATCAATGCTGAAAATACGTCAATGAATAAAAGAGAGCAAACCATTCAATTAGAAATACTTAGAAATCAACGAAATACTTCATTTATTATTGAAACAATATGCTACAGTTTCAGTAGCCTTGAAAGTATTTACTAATAGAATAGCATGTGCCCAATGAAATTTCTCTGTAATTTAGGCGACATACAAGATGGAGAGCGCGCTGTCACCTGACGTGTGTGTAGTATTATAATAGTAAATCTACCTTTCTCTGTAATTTAGGCGCGCTGTCATCTGACGTGTATCTAGTTTTATAATAGTAAATCTACCTTTCTCTGTAATTTAGGCGCGCTGTCAGCTGACCTGTATCTAGTATTATAATAGTAAATCTACCTTTCTCTTGAATTTAGGCGCGCTGTCACCTGACGTGTTTCTAGTATTATAATTGTTAATCTACCTTTCTCTGTAATTTAGGCGCGCTGTAACCTGACGAATTTCTAGTATTATAATT
>NW_026939772.1:0-9470 GCF_032062105.1 Saccostrea cuccullata | reverse complement strand
GTAGCTGGCTTTACAAAATTTCTGGATCGAGCTTGTCTCTGGTTTGGATGCGTCCTCTGCTTGGGAGCACGCAATGGAGGTCGCTCATTAGATACAATACTCTCATCATCATTCGTACATGAACATACATCATCACTGACATATCCACTCACACTACCTCTCTGTCTCTCATTCGGGGTACTGGTACTCATGACTGGTCTGTGTCTCGGGACTCCAGGAGTTTGTGTACTAGGAGAATTTCTACTCATTACAGAGTCATGTATCTCTCTATTGAGACGAACTATTTCCCTCTCCAAAAAATCAACATCGGCTTGTAAACCTGACATGCTTAAACAAGTGACAAAATGATAGCAATGAAATTAAAAAAAATGTACTGATCGAAATCCCGACGCTGCCGCCAATTTTTGTAACGTGTTCTGGGTCCGATGATTTGGATCAGTATAAGGGATGTATAAAAATTATCAGATTTACAAAGAAAAATAATTACAAAGATTAATATGAAAACAACGACTCAATATATACATATATTCTAGGGTTATCTATCCCTTTATTATAGAAGCAAATTGAAAACAATGAACGATGATCGGAGTGTTTGACAGGGCTCTGTCCGGGGTATGTATCTCAGGGATCTGTCTCCAGCCGTGTTACTAGACGGCTGTATCCCTTTATACTACACAGGCTGCAGCCAGGTACAAGAAGTAAATAAATTTACACAGTAAATATCACTGTATATAAGCAAGGAAACACAATACAACACTGGGCAGTTGTATTAATCAGCGAAACGTCTTTAAATCTCATTCACCGTACCTGCTACTTTGCCACCTTCTCCGTTGACAGCTGATCACAGAATGACAAACTACCTCGGATGCGCTCTTATATATACTTGAGGACACCCGGACTAACCTCGGCATCCATCATAGACCCAATGATAAAACCCGATTTTAACTGAATCTCGAGCCCGATCGTCACACCTTCATTGAACATCAAGTTTTAAACCAATTGCAGCTGAACTCTTTGTCTGGAGTCTAGTGACTAGTCTTTGATACCTGGTAGGGGGACTGTTGTTTTGATGATGGCCTTATCTCTCGGTTTTCTCGGTAAAGACATTTCAGCAAACAGGAACCTGACCCCTCTGTAAGCGCCTTCTGGCCCTGTCCTCGAGGACAAGCGATGTTTCTGCAATTACCATATACGTATTGATATACAGTATATCACATTGAAAGTGAATATGTTAAAATGAATGGGCTCTTAGAGTAATATGATTTTCATCCCTCTTCACTTTACAATACTGTAAATCGTTTTAATTCCACGGTGTTAAAATTTCATGATTTCTCAAAAAGTACCAATTGCGATGGTTTTAATTTCATGATGCAAGAAATAAATTCAAAATTTCTTAGAAGCATTTATACGTTTCTTAAAACTAATATTGACATTCACGATGGGTTTAATATCGCGGAAAAATGATAAATCGCGAACATAGCGAAATGAAAACCATCGTGATTAATTGCCAATATACAGTATGTTGTTAAACTAATGTATGTAAGGTTTATAGATATCTTTATATGTCAATAAAAGCAGTGCACTTTGACAACAAAAAGTGTAAGAAACATAAATATCGATTTTAGGTATAAAGAAACATCTATCAGTAACATTAAACAATATTGTGAAAGTGGTTTGTTCATTTCATTCCTAACATTTAAAAGACAAAATACGTACAAACCCAATTCCCCATTGAAAGTTGTCACCTTCCTCGATATTGGTGAAGAAACACTTCTCGAACCTCTCAAAAGTACACTTAAGTTGAGCACCATCTACACAAAATAAAGATTAAAATGCATTTCCTTTATAAGATCAATCAATAGAACTAGAAGTTTTCTTTATATATTTCATTTGGTAAATTATTCAAATTATTTTGTTTTTATTTTTATTTTTATCTTATCAAGTAATATGTTTACAAACGGACAACTTTTTTTTATTATACTGTCATGAGGTTTATGTCATTATATACATGTACATAATTTATATGGTATGTCTAATGTACTCCTTAAGTTTCATACAAGATTTCGTTTTATCTGTAATTTCATCAATTTATATGGTATGTCTAATGTACTCCTTAAGTTTCATACAAGATTTCGTTTTATCTGTAATTTCATCAATTTATATGTTATGTCTAATGTACTCCTTAAGTTTCATACAAGATTTCGTTTTATCTGTAATTTCATCAAGATTTCATTAGAACATCAATTACCACGCCGGTATATTTCATGGATACTAACCCTTAGTAAATCCATATCTATATTGAATTCTACCAAAATTACTTCATGCTATGTTATGAGAGGGCTACCTCTGTATACATGTACCGGGGTTAGGGTTAGATATGTTACGTACCAATAACCTGTTCACAGTTGTCCCCCTTGTATCCGGGCTGACATACACACTTGTACAGACAGGCTCTCAGCGCCGAGGGAACACACACCCCATACTGACACGTGTTGTCTCTACAGACTATAAAATAACAAGATTATAAAGAAGTGCCAGGGCAAACTGGGTGATTTATTTAAGACACAATTTTCAAAAAATATTGATTATAATACCCTTTTTAAACAAAAGTAAAGTAGTATCAATGTCCTCCAAGAATAACATCATTATAACTCAGTTAGATAAACCGTGTTTTACAGTTATAAACGACCAAGAATCTAGAAGCATAGAAAATTAAATCAATATATGAATGAGTTCCACTCATTATTTAGGTAATTATATGTTTACCCTCTCTCTCTTTTTCAAAATGAAGCTTGAATCCTTTATGTGTAGCCCTGCTGCCTGCAAATTTGGTATCCATGGTAACGATCATTAACGTGGGTGAATCTACTGACGTCAGGAAGGTTTCTACAGCGACGTCACCACAACGACTGACCATAAATAGATCAAATTGTGATAAAGTTAGTATATTATCTCAAATATCACAACAACGACTGTCTATAAATAAATCAAACTGTGGCAAAGTTAGATATGACTTTAGTTATCATCACAATGACTGTCCATAGATAGATCAAATTGTGATCAAGTTAATTATCACTTTACATATCACCACCTCAACAGTCTATAAGAAGATCAAATTGTAATGAAGTTCAATATCATCAAAACGACAGTCTATCAAAAGATCAAAGTGATATAAAGTTAGATATCACTATAGATATCACCAAAACGACAGTCTATAAAGAGATCAGATTGTGATAAAGTTAGATATCACTTAAGATATCATCACAACGACTGTCTTTATGTCTTTAAATATATCAAATTGTGATAAAGTGAGATTATCCATTTCTTTGAGAATAAATTGTTTCCTCTTTACATTTTAAAACACATAAAACGAAATCCACAATACAGAGAACACAATTTATAAACCATTAATTATATATGCACTACTTTCATTTCACATATTTTGCAAATGCTTTTTCTCTATTTAAGTGTAAGGGGGAACTACCGGTGAGTTAATATATGAAGAAAATGTCCGTTTATGGTAGCCTTTTTTTAAATGTCAGAGTTAGAACATCTGATACCATATTTTTCATTCTAACTTACTTCATTCAGTAACTGAATTTCTAGAAAAATTGACTCAATTGTAGAGCTCTGCTTTTCAGTCATTGTTCAAGTGATTGAATCATTTCAAATCGTTCTGTGAATTTAATGTATTTCAATTCATTTTTCCGCGACGTATTAACTTCTATCATTTTGTTTACCAGGTCCTTCTCAAGGAGCAGCTAGCGGATGTGACTTGTCGATAAGGTATGTTTTACATCCATGACACCTGATCCCGCCTCTGATGTTCTTTAGAACTCCATGTTTGCTCTATATATGATTTGTATTGTTCCAATGGATTTTTCAAATTTTATATGTTTTTTCTCTCTCTCTGTTTTATGATGTTCGTATGGTGTTTGTATAATATTTGTATGATCTTTTGTGTGACTTTTGTAGGATGTTTATTTGATGTCTGTATGATGTTTGTATTGTGGTTCTTTGGTGGTTGTATGATGTTTGTATGGTGATTGTATGATGTTTATATGGTGGTTGTAAAATGTTTGTATGGTGGTTGTATGATGTTTGTATGGTGGTTTTATGATGTCTGTATGATGTTTGTATGGTGTTTATATGGTGGTTGTATGATGTCTGTATGATGTTTGTATGGTGGTTGTATGATGTTTGTATGGTGGTTGTAAAATGTTTGTATGGTGGTTGTATGATGTTTGTATGGTGGTTGTTTGATGTTTGTATGGTGGTTGTATGATGCTTGTATGGTGTATGTATGATGTCTGTATGATGTTTGTATGGTGGTTGTATGATGTTTGTATGGTGCTTGTATGATGTTTGTATGGTGGTTGAAAATGTTTGTATGGTGGTTGTACATGTATGATGTTGCTGCATTAACATTACCGGACGCCTGGTTGACCTGGGAGGTTGTACTGTATCTCAAGCCAATGATAACACCGGGCTGTTCTCGGGTTAAAGGCCATGTGGAGGTCATCTATGGTCATTTTTATGATGTATCCTTCCGGTGCCTGTAATCAGATACGACATGTCTTACATGTAATATATCAGAAACGTACTTCAAGACGAATTCAAAGTGCACCAAAACTTAAGTATGAAGTTTTTACATGTTAATCAAAGACACCTGCATATGATGTGGTATTTTACAAATGTACTAGAAAATAACCAGCATAAATATCTAAAACTGTTCATAACAGTTCATAAAAAAATATTATAAGTAATTACATCATCATATATGTTTATTAACTTCATACAGTCAAGAAAAAGGATCTAATATCGAGTGTATGTAAACACAACATGAATTTTTAAATCCGTAGGTTAATGCTGTTTATTTTTATCTACCATGATAACATTAAGATTTTTTTCAATAGATTTCAACGCACACAGTGTGGTTCCTTGGAAAGTGTTATAGTTCCTGATCAAACTATGTGGACACATATAGGGGGAGTAGATTGATAGATTAATTGTATATTGTTTTACGTCCCTTTCGAGAATTTTTCACTCATATGGAGACGCCACTACTTGCCAGAGGAGAGCTGTAAATTTTGTCCTATAATCAGCATTTAGGGCCATTGAGTAAGGAGGATCTTTTTTTTGTGCCAGCACCTACTGCGACGCAGGACATCGGTTTATACGGTCTCATTCGAAAGAACGCTTTCTACATCCAACAGTGGGATTCGAACCCGCAACATAAGGACTGACTCCTTTCTTCGCGACTCCAGAGCAGACGTTCTAACCACTGCGCCATGCGGGCGACTATAGGCGGAGTAGAGAAATATTCCTATAAGAGGAATAGTTCGAATACCGTCTTAAACATTTATAAAGGATTTTTTGTCGGAGGCTTTAAATTTGTTACGGTCCTAGAGTCTTGTCCTTTTTATGTTTAAATTGTAATGGTTAGGTCCGCTGCTATCTATGTAAAAAATTCACTTAATATGTAAATTTGAAAATACTTTGATGGGGTAAAAATTTCCACTTTTCATAAGACCTATTTGAGAACTTTAAATAACTTAGAAAGACATTAAAAAGTGTATAATGACAATTGTTGTATGAACATATTTAATTTTTAAGCCCCATTTTGTGACTTTTTGAATTTAATAATAAATTATAGAGTTATCCTTCCTAGCTGAAGATATAAGTAACTTAATTTCACACAAACTTATCAGAGATATATGATGAAGGATCATGTAAACAATCATAATGATTACTTTAAATTATTACCTCTTCAAAGCAATGTGAAAGTATTGCAAAAATGACATTCAGACCAAAACTCAAATTAAATATAACCAATTATATTTTTTAAAAGTTAAAGAATATGCATTGACCATTTTATGATTAACTTGTAGCCAACTGCAGGCAAATATGAGAACACAGTTTTCTTTTATGTTTTGAAAACAGTGTACGAAATGAATTCTTTGACTTAAAAATGCTTTATTCAAACATTCTGAATACTATACATTATTTATGTATCATGTATTATAAGAAATACCTTGACTGCCCATCTACAAATTTTTCCCTGTCCAATAGGGCCCGGATAATTAGGGGAAGTAACTGTGACATCTTTGTTTGGCTCCAATACAAGGTCATTCTCCTTAAGATAAACGTATCCACCACAATCTATAAATAATTAAAGATTACCTTAGTGAAGGATATAGAAAGAACGAACAGTATTCAATATCCAAGTCAATAAAACAATACAAAATAGAAGCAGAGAAAACACAGACCTCTTAGACATCAGAGGGGGGTTTATTAGCCATGGAGGAGTGAGCATAATCAACAGATCAAAGGGTAAATCGTGTTCTTAGCTAATAACATGTAAATTCGCTTTGGAGAACTGCATATTTTTCTCATACATTTTAAATACATATGAAAAGTCCTGCTAAGTTTAGTTCAGTTATTCCTATAAAAAGCCAAATTCAGACTCTTTTAAAAGGTTTAAATAAAACATTTTGGTAATATGTGAACTGTTCTAATTATACAATGTTACGGAAAACGTTTCCAAAGAAATATCAAGATCAAACTTTTCATTCAAATAAAGGAATTTAAAAAAAAACATATATTTTTTAAAACTTAAAATTTTAAGCGGGAGACAATTACTCTTTAAATTTGACTGTAAGACATATTTCTGAAAACTTTTTTTAGCTGTATTATATTTGATTTGATGGCAAGACTTGTGACAAATTGTGTATTTAGCTATATTATTTTATTTGATTGTAAGTCTTTTGACAACTTTTGTATTTATCTATATTATTTTACTACCTGGATCTGTTTATTAGTATTTATATTTATTTTAATTTATATCAGGAAGAGGAATAAATATTCATTCGATGAGTTGATATTCGAATACAAATTTATGATTCAATATTCGTTTTTAAGTATACAAGCTTTAAAAGAGAGAAAAACCTGGCAAGTTTTATTAGAAATTGAATAAAGTTTGTACAAATTAAAAAAAAAAAACACTCCTCTTGGATTACCTTAAAGGTGTGAAGAGTGTATCTATTAGAGTAAATTATTCATGTGTTCACTTAATTAGTATTATAATAGTTTCCAGTACTTACAATCAGCTTATATTGTTGTAAGGACATAGTTTTACAGTAAACACACAGACCCCTTGTTTATGTAAATATCATTAAAAATCATTATCAGGAAATCATAATTAGCAAAAGTAATTGCTTTTAATATTTCACTGTTACATAATTGTTCTGCTTGGTATAAATTTGTAGGAGTTATCAGTGTAGACTTTAGTAAGACGATCAATAATTAATCTGGAACATACTAAAGAATCTTTTTAATTTTCTAACAATCATTACATTTGGGATGTATACTATTCAATATTTCTTTTAAAAAATATAATTGCAGTGTATTTACCGAACTCCACATGAGTTTTTATTCCAAATAATGGCATAAACTCTTTACTACTTGACAGGAAAGTGAAGATATATATTTAATAATGCAAGATGTATTTATTTTATCGAATATATTCGAATATCAATTATTGACAATTTTGACATACCTAAATTATATATATAAAATACATGGTTACTGTCTTGAAATATAAGCGATATTTGGGCGAGGGTAAGAAAACGTGATAGAGGGCGAGGCTTGCCGAGCCCTCTTACGTTTTCGAGCCGAGCCCAAATATCGCTTATATTTCAAGACAGTTATCATGTATTCTGTTTATCCTGCAACAAAATTTTACATTTGAGCGTCCAAAACAAGATAATTCCGATAGATTTAGGCACATCTCTGCAGTTGAAACTATGACGCCATGGCGTAAACATTGCAGTATACGTGACGTCACAATGCTTTTGGAACGACGGAATACATGCACGAGGCTTTATTAGGGCAATGACCGGATAAAGCTTTGGTTTATTAGGTTACCTTTATTAGGTCAATGCAAGGGGTAGTTGCAGGATAAATATTATTCTACTACCTGTATCCGTAACCACCGTCTGACATGTGATCCCAGTAAACCCCGCCGGACACGTGCACTTACACGTGACGTTCACGTAACCGCCATTTTCACAGACAGGGGGAGAGGTACAATGAGCTGAAAATATTGAGACATCAGACTACATAAATTTTTTAATGTCCTTTAGATTTTTATCTGTCTTAAAATTGTATTTTTTCGCAAAAGACACAATTTGCCAAACAAGCAATATTAAATGAGTGATCCTTAGAATTCACTATAACATGTAGCTACACGACAAATATGTTATTTTTTCATCCATTTTATCACATCAATAAAAGCAAATCAATAAAAGCTAATAATGATTTACAAGTCAACGTATATGTTTATTTACTTTATTATCAGTGTCTATTAGCGGTGTGATCATAATGATTTACAAGTTTGAGCGTATATTTCTAACGAGTACATTCGAAATGATTTTTTAAGTTGAAGGTGCATTAATAATGATTAACTAATAAGTGTACTTGTTACTCCTTTATTGATAATGGTTTACAGTTAGCCTGTATATTTATTACCGGTGCATTAGGTAAGCCTGTATATTTATTACCGGTGCATTCATACTGATCCACGACATCCTTTAAGTCGTAGTAGGAGAGGATCTGGCCGTTTGGGGCGTGAAGGAATTTCAGGTTTTTGTCTCTTAGTTCTACCGAACTGCCAAAATTCTGAAAATAAATGCACATAATATTGTATGTAAAAGACGCCTCTTAATTCTACTGCATTGCTAAAAGTCTGGAAATATATACACATAATATTGTATGTATAGGGTAAGTCTTTGTATAAAGGAGAAGTCTACCAGTAAAATTTATTATACCCCCTCAAACAAAGGATGGGGGTAGATAGGAATCGGCTTGTCCGTCTGTCCGACCGTCTGTCTGTGCAAACGTGTCCGATCCATATCTTTGTTACGGAGGTACATTAGTAGTATAACGCGCCTAGATAGGCGGGTCAACTGAGTGCACTTTTGGGGCTGAGGGGGATAGGCGGGTCAACTGAGTGCAGCCCCTGGGGGGATAGGCGGTTCAACGGAGTGCAGCCCCTGGAGGGGATAGGCGGGTCAAGGGAGTGCAGCCCCTGGAGGGGATAGGCGGGTCAATGGAGTGCAGCCCCTGTGGGGGATAGGTGGGTCAATTCAGTACATATAGCCCCCTAAATATAGGGTGTGTTTAACACTGTGTTTACATTGGTACGCTGCTACTACGATTCACAACGCTGCTACTACGATTTTGGCAACGATTCAAGTTTGTTTAGGGCCGTGTGCAAAAAAAAAATGTGCTTACCTATGCATTGTGACGTCATCCACTGTATAAATACAGGTTTTCTCCTACTTTCAGCTCATTCTACAGTCAGATCCAGCTCCCTGCCTGTGGGGGGTCATGGATTCTACTAGAGAAAAACAGTTACATGCTCAGCGATTATTAAAATGGAAAAAAAGGGAAAGAGAATTAGATCGAAT
>NW_026939771.1:7500-95207 GCF_032062105.1 Saccostrea cuccullata | reverse complement strand
TGCTCTGGACGTCTTGAAGGTTTTAAGCGATGAATGAAGAAGGTCATATTAATCACAATGAAAAATACAATCAGGGCTATGTCATCCGTTACAATTATCAAAGTACGTGATTCCGGTAGCTTAAAAGACCATAAGTTAAAGCCGGTACAATAGCCATATATTCCACTCATTACCATACAAAATACCGAGGATATTGCAATATATTTGTTTCTTAAGTAGACACGTTGAGTATATAAACACATTAGACAATTTTTTGTTCCAATGTTTACTACAGAGGTCTGCCGAAAATAAGAAGTGGTAGTAGTAGTAGTATTTATTTGGTATCATGTCATCATACATAAAACAAATACACATAATTATACTTGATCTTGTTACAGTTGAAAGTTGGTAATCATTTATAAATAAATAATTTAACATGACTAGATAGATACCAGGATAACCCATTAAAGCTCGAGAGCTTATTTCCAATGGGGTCCTATCTTAAATAACTTTAAAGAATAAATAGCAATACATTGTAATGAGTATTCCATCATTAAAGCACTATAATACTTTTGGCACAATAATTTTAGCATACACATTTAAATTAGGTTTAAGTATGACAACATTGACATTATCAATAAAATATAAAATATGTTTTATAAACTAGTACTGAAACATATCACTTTCATGTTCTAAAATGCCTTTTTGTAAGATAAAACTCTTTACTTGTTTCTTAAAAATACTCTTTCCTTTAGTACACTTAATAGATGCTGGTAAAAAATTCCAGTCCTTTATGCCATTATAATAAAAAGTGTCTGTTTGACATGTTTTCACATGAGGTATAAAAAAATCTTCATTAGAGGTTGCTCTGGTATTACGAGAAGATACAGCTGATCTTAGAGTAAAATTTTCTGATAAGTAAGATGGCGCATAGCCATGGTATATATTATAAACATGATTTAATCTGAGTTGTCTTACACGATCTTCTACATTCAACAAATTCAATGTACTAAGGACTTTATAGTTTATGGTATGCAAAGGGGATAGATTAAGAATAAATCTCACCATTTTGTTTTGGCATATTTGTAATTTCTTTTTAAGACTCTTTGATAAACCTGCATACCATGCACAGCTGGCATAATCTAAGTGACATTGTACAAGAGCAGAGCATAATAGCATTTTACTTCTTATATCTAAAAAACGAGCTTGTCTGTATAAAAAACGCAACCTATTGTTAACTTTTTTGACAATGGACTCAATTATGAATTCGCCACTCAAAAATTGATCAATAAGAATTCCTAAGTATTTAACTTTTTCCATAGAATGAATTGTGTGACCATTGCACTCAATGTGAAAATTTTGAGTTCTTGATCTAAATAAAATACATTCAGTTTTTCCCAGGTGTAGTAATAATTTATTATCAACTAACCAGTTTGAACATTGTTTTAAAACAGTACTAAGTTTTTCTGAAATATATTCTACATTTTTATGTGAAAATAAAATTGCACTAAAAGTGCATAAATTCATATCCTGTACACAAGATTTCTGCAAAGGCAAGACTCAAAATGGACAGGTAAAGGTGTTTTCGAAGGTTACGATTTACCGCTATAGTAATGATTGTTACAACGTTACATCATATAACCAGAGAATAGAAGACTTGTGTCAAATGGAAATTTTCCAAGGGAACTTGCTTTCCAACAATTGGTATTTTATCAACAATTAATAGTTGATGAAGTTTGCAATGTTGTCTTGCTGTGTCATCCAAGGACTCTTCGCAGTTCTCATCACCACTTATGCATTAAATAGGAATACTATCTATAGACTCTTGGTGCTCTGTTAAAGTATTTCCAGATGATTGTATGTCTATTTGCTGAAAGAACAGAAAACAAACACCAGTTTACCGCAATAGGTGACTTCAACATGAAGGATATGGAGATAGCGAACAGTATTCAATCTCAAAGTCCATAAAACAATACAAAATAAGAGCATATAAAGTAGGATCAGGTGCCATGGAGTCCTCAGTGTGCTCCTTGTCATGATCAGACAATGACGGAAAATCCGTAGAGCATACTCTTACGTATCGAATCAACAGGGATATATATACTCCGTATGGAGGTGATGCAGGTATATTGCTGCATAAGTAAGGGAAGTTGACGATAGAAAAGTTAAAGTCATCACGTTTATCACATAGCTTGGTTGTTAGGTTACCATTAGCGTCTTTTTCAAGTAAAATATCTAAGTATGAAACAATCAATCAATCACCAGGATATATCGTATCGACGTAGCAATGTAAATTACCATTGTTAATTGACAATATGTCGTCGATATATCTAAATGTTGAGTTGAAGGCCACAGCAAGTGTTTTCTTCTTTTCACGCATACGATTTTGCCTAAATTCTGCTTCATTTGAATATAAAAATAAGTCTGCTAATAACGGAGCGCAATTTGTACCATGGGAATTCCAATAGATGAGATAAATTAGTTTTTAAAAAAATCAAAGAATGGCTTTTCAAGCCTTTTTGACCCACGAATCGAAATGTATGTTAAAAGTTATTTTTAAACCCCAGTTTTAAAGTTGGTTTTAACTACTTTCTATGTAAAAAGTAGCAAATGTTGTTTAATACCGGTATTGTTTATTCAGAGTAAAGGATACGAAAAATAATTATCAATGAAACGCGTGCTGTCTATGCTCAGCTACTTTCTTTTATAGTTGGATGTTTTTAAATCTTTTTTAACAAACCAACGAGATGTCGTCGATGAAGTGAGATTTCGCAGAAAGAAAACAGATGCAATTTACATATTTTTATATTCATATGAAGCAGAATTAGTCCAAAATCTTATTCGTGAAAAGAAGAATGCAATAGCTATGGCATTCAACTCGACATTTAGATATATCGACGACATAATGTCAATTAACAATGGTTATTTCTAATCTTATGCCAATACGACATATCCCAGTGAGCTTGAGATATACGATACCGCAGAGTCTAACTCATTTGATTCGATAGACAAGAGCATGCTTTACCTCTGAACAATTTCTAAAAAGAGGCAAATTATATTGACAAACAGGTTGATAAAAAAAAAGAATATCAGCAGTATCGTTTAAAGTAATCATTTTGTACGTTCTATGGTCGATACAATGACCTTGTCAGCCAGTACAATTTATCATTGAGTCAAATGCTGCCTGACATTTTTAATACGAATTGTTAGTCCATTACCAATACACTGAATTGACACCGGATTTTTCCGTTATTTCCCGATCATGACAAGGAGCACAGGGAGCGTCGGCAGGGGATGCTTACTTATCCATGAAACCTGATCCCACCTTTGATGTTTTGGAGGTCCGTGTTTGATCTGTTCCTATTCTGTATTGTTTTATGGACTTAAGTCTTGAATAGTGATCGTTAACTCCATGTCCTTTATTCTAAAATTTAAATTAGCCGATGTAAACTGTAGAATGGGACCACGATTGTAAAATAATTTAAAAAAAAAACCAATTTAAATGAAAATTAATGGTCTAGAGTTTAAACACCTCTGGGAAGATTTAATTGATATCAGTAAAAAGTGCAATAAAAGTTCCTAAAAAAATTTTCATCGATAGAAAATTCAAGCAGAATAAAGTTAATCTTGGTTTGTATCGTTTAATTTTGAAATTATTTGTTTTTGATTGTTTTTAACTATATCGTACTTAGTATACCTGCATTATGTCAGCTGATTTTGTTTCGGGTGTGATGTTCGCTGATGATATCGTTACAGTACTTATTTTGAATGCAGAGATTTTTCTCTGCTTCTTTTGGAATTGATGGCTGCAAAAAGGAAGATGGAGATCCAAGAGCTCGTCATTTTTTTTTATCTAAAACCTCATCGAAATATGATGAAGCTATACTACGATTTAATCAATGTGGTCTTGATTAAGAACAAATGATGCATTAAAACTTTTATCATATATCATGAAAAAAACCTTAACCCTTTCTCTACCGGCACATTTTTGGCGTTTTTTTCAGACCTTTTGACATATCCTTTTAAATAAATTTATAACTTTATTCAAAGAGTAATCTAAGCATAATGCATACTATTTTGTAGGGAATTGTCTGGACATGATTTTTCATATCTACCCAGGTACCTCACGACTGACCTTGATAGTGGACATTGAGTTCAAAGGTCAAATATTTTATTTTTTTGCATTTTTTAATAAATTTTAATCTTCAAGTAAAAATTTACAGTGATTCACATTGAAATAGGAAATTCAGAATAAACTCGCAAAAGAGCATTATCCTTTACTAAAGAGGTTGCTAAGCAACGGGGTGTTTTTCAATTTTCAGGCTGAACTTCTTGTTCTTTGCTCATCCCACACATATTTATGCATTCCATTACATTTTAAAGTCAAATGTAGGGTAATGATACTGAAAAGAATATACATCAGATAATTGTCTTAAAGTTTGACCTCATTAGATTCATTTTTTGGAGGTCGAAGGTCAAATAAGTGCATTATTAAATTTTTTTTCCCAAAACTTTTCATTTTTCTTGCTAAAATTTTGTAACAATGGATGCTAAAGAAGAAAATTTTGAATGTACTCTTTAGAAGGCATCATACTGAATTGCAATATCCACATATTATTTTTCTTCAAATTTGTGTTCAATGACCTTTATTAGCAACAAAAATACTCAAAATTTTGGCTTTATTTTTTTTTCTTATTCTAGACAGTTTTCCCTGATATCGTATGTTAGATATCAGGTCAAAAATAATGTATAAAACATCCAACAAATAACTTATGTATTGACCCTGACATTTCTGTTCTTTGGGGGTCAAGGTCATATCAGTACAGAAATCTGCCTTAAATTGTAAGTACATATCAAATTTGAAATGCTGCAATTATTATGGACATATTGTCGAATAACTGACACATAAAATTGTAAACATCAGAATCAACAGAGATACCACAAAAGTGAATAGTTTTTTTCTTGGTTTTCATTCAAAAAATATATCTCTGACTTAAGTAAACTGGAACAAAATTTGTAAGATGTGTTCTCAAGTATTTCAGTCTTAGTGACACATAGTGACACATAAAAATGTATTGCAACCAGCATCATTTTTTAATTATACAACGGAGTTCTTATTTGGTCATTTTCAAACACATTTTTGTCACCTAGAATACATTGTATAAGAAAACATTTACAATTTTTCTTTTCTTACAAGAATTATTTTACTTTTCAAGTCTTTACTGGGTCACTTGTTAAAACAACTTTTGTCATTTTATAAGCATATTTAAAAAAAAAAACATCAGAAGATGGACAAGCACATAAGTTTGAATCCTTTTTCTTAAATAAGAGGCTTCTGCTACAATCTTTCACTCATCCAATTTATGTGGTATACTATTACAGCATTTCAATAGCCAAGGATTTCTTATTTGCTACTCTTCTCACTAACCCTTGACTTATCATTCTGTCAAAAGTCAGAATTCCTTATATCACATGACATGATTTCGAATCACCACTTGCATCATTGATAGAAATAAAGAGCATTCTTTAAAAGTGAAGTATCAGGCAAAGAATAATTCACAAGCAGATAGAGTTATTTGTTAGTAAGTTTGCTGGTCTATATCTGTAACTTTATATTCAAGATTACATTATGTGCACATCATCTTCGTGTTGAATGATCTCTCTGCCATCTCTCTGAAAGTCCATTGATTTGACCAAGGCATGATCAGTTTCTAAATGTATTCTGCCCTATAACAAATTTTGAAAAAAGTTTTGCAAACGTTTTTCAAATCAAAAATGTATTTTTAATCAGATGATTCAGATTATCAAGAAATCTACAACTGACACATTGATATAACTTTCCTTTTAAAATATTTATAAAGTATATTACATATATTATATTATATGTGTTATATTTTGTCATACTTGTAGTTAAATGTAATGGTGAAGTCAATGTTTTATGACTGAAAATTACCAGCCTTGTACTAAACAATCATTGTTAATCAATTAAACATTTTAAAAAGTAGCATGATTAACCATTAATTCTATTAAATGCACCAAATATCCTCTTTAAGTTTTTTTGTCAGGGTTGTTAAGAGAAAGGGCATGTTGGACTGAAAACTGTTACTTCAGAGAAAAATCCATGGGAGAAGGTGTTCATGTACATGGGCTTGTTTGTATGTTGTTTAACGTCCCTCTCAAGAAATTCTCACTCATATGGAGACGCCACCACTTGTCGGTGGACAGATGCAAATTTTGTCCTATACTCGGCACTTACGACCATTGAGCTGTGAGGAATCTTTATCATGCCAGCACCTACTGCGTCAAGGGACCTTAATTGGTTTATATAAGTATAAAATAAAATAAGATAAGATATTTTTATAGTGTCTCATCAGAAGGACAGGCCTCCACGTCTCAGAGTAAGATTCGAACCTGCGATGTAAGGTGCAACTCCTTACTTCATGACTATAGAGCAGAGGCTCTAACCACTGCGCCAGTCGGGCAACTCATGTACATGGGAGTGTTGACAAATAGCCATCCAGTAAATGAGGAATTTTGACTGCTGCAATAAAATTGACTTACTTATAACTAAGCACATATGTCCTCCACATCATGGTCTTTTCAGTGCATGGTGGCCATTGGTGGGATTAGCAAGTGGGTCATCACAGATAAAAGTTCTGAAGCCTTTGGTACCAGCACACTACACATGCTAAAAAAATTAATGTGTTTGTGTTACACAATATTTCTTCAGAATGTTGTCAAGTTTCTTTTTTCTTTGAATGGTACTTAGAGATGGTCATCAAAACTTATCCACTTCAAAAACAACACAAAAATAAGCAGAACTTTTTCAAACCTATCATCGCAAACCACAGTTCGGATGCTTATTAATTTAAAAAAAAGCTTCAATTCAGACCAACAATAAAAATTGATTTGTTTGATGTACTCTGACGACCCGTCAAAATTGTTCCTACCCAAATAATTTTTTTCAGCACATTAAACTTTTATTTTTTTAATTTCATCTTAAAGCAAAGATATATGATTTCTATAGGAACTTTTTGACTTAAAGTCTTTATAACAACAATCTTGTGTATAGCTATCATCTGTGATTTTTATGACAGTTATCAATTTTACAGCTTTGAAACCCCCCAAATATTAACAACCTACTTACCCACCTTTGAAAAATGTGGGTCAGAGTACATCGAACATAAATATTTTATTGATCAGTACATACAGTATTTCCAGATTGAGAAAACAGTGACATTGTATTGTAAATAATTTTTTCATCGGAAAAACAATCGTAGAAGTTCAGGCTTTACGGACCGTGGATATCGGCCTGGATATCAGGGGTCCCGGGTTCGATTCCCGGTCCAGCCAAGTGTTTTCTTCGTGCATTTCCCCTTTCCTACTACACAATTTTTGTGATGGTTGAAAGAACCAAAGAGTATCATTTGTTGGTTACCGACGATGTCAAACCGGCGAACGCCTTCATATCTTGTTTTTACAAAATAGTTAAAAGAAAAAACAATAATTTTTACATATTTTAAAAGCAGATAAAATATCCTTTTTGAATATATCAATTTTATTTAAATGAATTAATCCGGAGAAAATATGTCTATCGTCGGGAAAACCATCCTTGCTTTGGAAAATTGCGTCATTTTCAAAAAAATATGAATGTTTTCAAAACGTAAAATCTATTCAAAATTTTTACAGGGTCTGAAAGAAGAGAAAATTTCCTAAAAGATGATATATAGATTATATACCTTAACCCTTTTATTAAAAAGATACGGCGATCCTGTTATCGAGATGTCGTGTTTTAACACGCTATCGGTCATATTGACCGATGCGGTAGGGAAGGGGTTAAGTCATGTTCGTGTAAATAAATTGAATAAAATAACCGGATAGATTTTCAAATTTCTTATGTTTTTCAATATATTACTAGTATATACTGACTAAAGTACAAGAAAGGAAAATGAGTGTAAAATACGATCTACCCTTAATGACTCTGTCTCCTCATCTCATCTGACCCTATATGTTCGGATGTTATATATACTTGTATCGGATTTTAATGATACTCACATAAGCATCTTATATAGCTTTATTAGATTCAAGTTGATTTATTGATATCGTGCAGTATATGAGAAACTTGCTTTTGAAGACGATATATTGTTTTCTTTGTTGTCTTTCACATTCAGTACATTATCTTTTTCAGTCATTTTTTATTAATCAGAGGTTTTAAAGCATATTTATTTCAAAGTTAAGTCATTAAAGATAATGAGTTAAAGATAATGAGAAATTGAGACATACAAATTATAAAATTGGTCGGTACACTTAACTGTAGGGGAATAAAGACAAACTATAGGTACCGTGATCAATGAGCTCAATAAATGATATCCCCACCTCCCATATGTATATAATGGCAGTGTCCATGTTTTTTTAAAATATTGCAATTCTTTATGTAATATTATCAGACTGTATAGTTGAATGTTCTAATGGGTCTTATAATTCTATATGTAGAGTAGTAATTAGCTAATTTTATATAGAACAGCATTCAGCATATTTTCGCCGCCTGCGTGGTGCATTCGTTAGAGCGTCTTCTCTAGAGTCGCAAAGTAAGCAGTAAATCCTTACATCGCGGGTTCGAATCCCACTGTAGGACGTTGAGAACGATCCTTCGGTTGATACCATATAAACTGAGGTCCTGTGTCGTAGTAGGTGCCGGTACGAAAAAAGATCCCTCCCTGCTCAATGGCCCTAAGTGCCGAGTATAGGTCAAAATGTGTAGCTCTCTATCTGCAAGTGGTGGCGTCTCCATATGAGTGAAAAATTCTCGAGAGAGACGTTAAACAACATACAATCAATCAATCAGCATACATGTATTTACATAACTTATTCTTCTATTTAATATAAACACATCATAGACAAGGCTACATCATAAATTTTAAGGACAAACAACACATAGGCAGAGGAATAAGACATTATATCAAAATAAATGTTGTTGCAGGAATTTATCTGGGAAAGTTCAGTTCTATAATCTGGAAACTCCTAAAATGTCTTCTATCTAATGTTACTAAAGAAACCTTTCCATCATCTTTGAAAATATTCTCTTCTCTCCGGAAGCAAAATCCACGACATTGCCAAAACGCATGACTGCCTTAAATGTATTAGAGGGAACATCGGCTTTC
The DNA here is from genome assembly GCF_032062105.1 of Saccostrea cuccullata. Classification (NCBI taxonomy): domain Eukaryota; kingdom Metazoa; phylum Mollusca; class Bivalvia; order Ostreida; family Ostreidae; genus Saccostrea; species Saccostrea cuccullata. Next base: position 86,067 of record NW_026939771.1, on the reverse strand, counting down.
CTCATCAGATCGTAGTTTATGACCAGCAATTCCTTTCTAGAGTCAGACAAATAACTGTTCCAGATACACTTCCAGTCATTTTGCGTCAGAAATGAATCCGCATGGAAGTAGCCGTCAGACATGAACACGATGTAGTACCTTGATACAGAAATCTGTCTTGAAGTCTCCTCTGACCTTATACAGCCCAAAGGTAGGTCACGTGACGGGATAAATACAGTCAATTCATTCCTTTTCAAAAATGGTTCAAGTCTCTTTATCAGCCACGAGTTCAAATCTTGGATCTTTTCGTCATATGAAATGTAAACCACACAGTCTTCGTCCAGAGTTTTCTTGGATGTTGTACATATTTGTCTAGATCTTAAAATGATCTTGATTTCAAATTTCCATATGTTAGCAAAAATAAAAAGGATGAAAGCAGACACGATTGTAGAAGAGACTGACAATAAGACAAAATAATTATGATGTTGACCGAAGTCTGCACATTTTAGATAAGAAAAGTACTTTGTCAGTAGTTCCTCACCATTTTCTTTTACACAATAAAAGGAATATTGTGTGCAATTATCCGCTTGTTTTGTTTGAATCCAATCATACATCCAGAGGTGTGAACAAGTGCAATACATAAGAAAACTTTCCCGTTGAAGAAACACACATGGATCCAGGAAAGAAAGTACTCGAGGAATTCCGTGCAGCTGTTGGGGTCTTGGAATGGAGAAAACCTTCAGATGAGTAAGGTTTTCAAGGGCTTCCATTTCAAATGTAGGTATAAATGGTAAATCAAGGACAGTGACACGTTCCATATAATGTTCTTGTGTTATTTCTCCAATTGGATTCTCTCTCAAATAGAATTCGATTTCATCACTTTTTGGAAGGATATGAGGAAGACGCGTTAGCCCAGAACCAGTACAATTCATATGGAGAACCAATTTCAAGTTTCGCCTTTCTAAGCTTGAATTGTCTGGTTTTTCGATACAAGAGCAACCTCTAGGACACACAGGGCTGGCAGTATAATTACAAATCAAATCAATAATTTCTTTATTTTTTATGATACTTGGGAGTGATCTCCCCCTGAAAGGCGCTGGCGAACCACAAGTTATATTGAAGTAATTCCTATCCATTTTATTAATATATGGTTCAAAAAGTAAAACGGGTTTTGCGATTCTACAGTTGCATATCAGAGGGTTATGTCGTACATCAAAGCCGAAGTCGAATAGTTTTCCCAAATCAACAAGGTTAGCAAAACCCAGTTTTTTAACATTTGGCATTTTTGTGAATTGGTTGTGTGAAATATCTACAAATCCTGGACCATATTTTTTGGACCAATTCATTTTCCAGTTGTGCATATTCGTGCCTGTACCCAGGTTATTGTTTGAAAAATGAAGATAACAAAACGGTCTTTCAAAAACAATGTCTTCGACATCAACCGATATCAAAGCATTTCCTCTCAAAATAATAACATGAGCTGCCATTGATGCCAAAGTCCCCGGCTCTATATAACTAATGGAATTATTGGATAGGTTGACATACCTTAGATTCCTATTTCCAACAAGAGAATGTTTAGTTAAAACTGTTATTAAATTCCACGACAAATCCAGATGCGTTAGGTTTGCGAGACAGGTAAGATTTGGAATTGTCAGGATTAGATTGTGAGATAAGTTTACTCTTGTTATTCCTAGAAAATCACATAAATTTTGAAGGCAAGGCAGAATCGGTACTTTTAAAAGACGATTTTGTAATAAGTTTGTTTGTATGTTACTCAGAAAGCATTGAAGATATTTGTACGAATATTCTAGAACCATATTTCCATGAGATTTATTCCCTTCCAAATATACCTCTTTTGAAACATTTAAAGAGAGAAAATTGTCACTGTAATCCAAAATACTTTTAGCGTGACAAGCACAACATTGGTCTGTCTTAGTTCCAGTGGAAGAAGTGTCTTGACACCAATTTGGACAGAATAGCGGTAATCCATCCCATCCACGTGGAACCCATCTAAATATTTCGTTTGTCGAGGAGTCCCCAGAACTACGTGCGATCCAGGGTTGAGACAATGTTACAAATATACAGAGGAAGACTTGGAACACCATGTTTTTGTTTTTTGCTCGTTGAACTCCACAAAGCTTATCTGCACGTATGATGCTCTACAAAACTGAAAAGTGATTCCAATCATTTTTTGGAATGTAACTTCCTTAGTATATCTGGAACTCAAAGTTCGATTAATTTCAATTTGTCAGGAAGTACTTGAATAATATAATATGCGTATTTATGAGAATAATGTGAATTATGATATATTTCAACAAACAAGTTACATCTTTTGAAATTAAATAAATTTTTCGGTATGTTTTTAAAGCAGCTGAGAATCATTTTTCCTTTATATTCAATATATACACCATGTATAATTACGAAAACTTACATTCTAGTTTGCCTACAATCGTGTGTGGGCCGCCGATTCTGGGGAGTTAGTGTGAATGCCTTGAGGGCTTGCAGTCTACCTGTGGTTATCTGTCCACTTATTCCTACACAAGGAAGTGATTTAATACAGAGTGAGATAACAAGGTTACAAACTTTACCTGTGTTAGGAATTTTGAGACAATTTTAAATTAAAAAGTAAGATTTTTTTTTCTTAATAATCTATATTGTTTTACTTATGAAAACATCCCTGCCATGAAGTGGGATCAGGGGACGTGGGGGAGTAAGCATTCTGTGTTGACCGGTCACACCCGCTGTAAGCCCATTATATTTTATTAGAAAAACCGGGCCTACCGTATTAAAATCCAGTATAAAAATAAAAGCGGAAGAAAGATATTGAGATTACGAACAGTATTAAATCTAACATCTCCATCGATGCGATATATCCCCGTGAACTTGAGATGAAATATACCACAGAGTCTGACACATCTGTTTCACACTTGGATATTTTAACTGAAAAGACGTTAACTGTAATCTAAGAACCTTGCTGTTTGTTAAACGTGACGACTTTTACTTTTCTATCGGCAACTTCCCTTTCTTATGCAGCAATATACCTTAAATTTTGTTCTTTACTTCTTCTCTTCACCTTGCACCAGCAACAAGAATCTGATTTTTATCAGATTGATAGGACCACAGTGGAACATAGCTGTATTTGATATGTTGAATCCGGGATGAATACAGATTTTTGAATTTTACCTCACTGAATTTATTCACAAATGGAAAGCCGACCCCGTGCACAGGTCTCGGTGCGTTGTGACGTTTGCAAGACTGCCGTGGTACAGATGTACTGTGATGCATGTCTTGTTAATCTGTGCACAGCTTGCGTAGGAAAACACATGATTTCTGATGAATCAAAACTTCACTACAATATTAAAGGTACTTGGACACAGATTTGAAGTTATTATTTTCTCTATAATATTACGACTTATATATTTTAATAGCATTTCACACAAAAATTAATTAAAAATCTTATTTCATTTAAAAGATTTTGAAATTTCAAATTTTTCGGCGGGTTTGATTGACATATCCTTGCACTCTCACAAATTTAATTTTATTCTTAATCCTTAGGAAAAGTGGCAATCTCGTTTTGTATAAATGAAAAATATTAATACTATAATCCAGAAAATTCAGAGTAGACATGTTCGAAAAGAAAACAAACACACAATATATTGTCAGTCCGTGCAGTTGTGGTAAGCAGACTGTGACGATTGAACGCACCCGGTGAATTCTAAATATAAACAATAACAGAACTCGAGCCCTGTTTACAAAAACTGTGTACATAACACGAGTGTGCTCGATTCGCTAATATCTGTACGCATCTCTTAGTTCGGAATGACGATACTTGTGAAGGTGTTTTGCTTTCTAACATTTCTACTCTGAATAAAAATTATTTTTCTTGTTAAAAGTTTTCATATTTCTCATTAATACACATTCAAATTGCCACTTTTCCTTAGGATTAAAAATAAGGTTAACATTTGTGAAAGTGCAAGGATGTGTCAATCAAACCCGCCAAAAAATTGAAAGTTTTAATAACTTTTAAATGAAATAAGATTTTTAATTAATTTTTGTGTGAAATGCTATTAAAATATATAATTCGTGATATTATACAGAAAAAATGAGAAAATATTAACTTCAAATCTGTGTCCAAGTACCTTTAAATTTCAGTCTAGGAAATCATTCCCCCTATACCCTGGATGTACAATACACCTTAATGAACGCTGTGAAATGTATCGTAAACATTGTGTTATTCCAGTATGTAGTGCCTGTGTTGCATCTGAAAAGCATTTTAATCACAAAATATTTCTACTCCGAGAAATGTATTCATCGAAAAGGAAAGAAATACAAGATATTGGGAAAATAACAGCAGAAATTTCAAAAACGTACGATGGAATTTTGGCGGATATACAGACAAGACAGACAGAGTAGAAATGAAATGTAAGGATATTTCTGAATCTATAGGAATACTAAGAGAGGATTATCACAGAAAGATTGACATAGTTGTCAATCAACTCCAAGCAGAGCTAAAGAGAATGAAAAAGGCAATCATTGAAGTTTTAAAGAATAACAAAGATGAAATAGAATGGGATATTTTAAATATTAATCTTATGTGAATTCGTCAGAAAAAATTCTCGAATCAAATGATTCATCGTTGATATTTCAATATAATAGTAAAATATCCACATTAAAGAAAAGTCCACTTCCTATTATTATTTCTTTACCATCATTTTCGCCAACTGAAATTCAAGAAGATCAGATTCAGAAACTTTTCGGAACGTTATCTTTGATAAAGGATGACCATGTGTACAACTCAAGGATGGCAAAACAAATAGCAGAATCTGCACCAGCCCCTTCAGCCAAAACACTACTGGATAAACCAGAGACCATCACCACTACATGTGCTGCATAAGTAAGGGAAGTTGACGATAGAAAAGTTAATCACATAGCTTGATTGTTAGGTTACCATTAGCGTCTTTTTCAAGTAAAATATCCAAGTATGAAACAGAAGTGTCGGACTCTGTGTGTCACAATATAGTCTTTTGGTCTTTCAGAACTCATTTTCCTTAACATTGACTTCAAAGTACCATTGAACTTTTCTACTAGTCCATTACATGCTGGATGGTATGAAGTTGTTACTAATTACTTAAATGATAAAAGTCGACCCACCTCTTTCATGATGTTGGAGGTAAATTGCGTACCCATGTCCGACAGAACTTCTTTTGGAATGCCAACTCTGCTGAATATTTCTACCAATGTTTCTACCACCGTCTCTGTATCGATGTTCTTCAATGCAACCGCCTCTGGATACCTAGTACTGTAATCTACAACAGTCAAAATATATCTATTGCCTTTATCAGTAATTGGAGAAAGCGGACGTACCAAATCTACGGCTATCCGTTCAAATAGTGTATTAACAAGTGACATTTTCTCCAACGGAACCTTCTTCACTTTGCCTTTAGGAAATGTTCTTTGGCATTTGTCACATGATTGGCAATATCTCGTCACATCACCATGGATTCCAGGTCAAAAGAAATTCGACATGATGCGGTCTTAGGTTTTCTTTGTACCAAGATGTCCGCCTAGGATACTGTCGTGCGCAATCTTCATAACTTTCTGTCGCAAAGGTTCTGGAACAACAAGTTGTTTATGCAGTTTTTCATCACTAACCTTTTTTGAATGATAATGTCTGTACAACAGTCCTCTTTCAACTCTAAACCATGTCTCTATATTTTCACCAATGTTCTTCTTTCTGCCAGTCGCTGCATGCTCACGATACACTTTCAAGGAAGAATCGTCCATCTGCAGTTGTTTCATTTGATCAATTGTCATATCAGTATTCACTAAATCTGAAACTTTTAGCTTTTTCATACCTTTGTCTTCTTTCTTTTGATTCCTTGTCTGTACAGCTTGAAGAACTTGACTACACTCTTCTCTTATGTCCTTATACACCACTGTGGATCAGGATCCGTCTGATTTGTGGCACCATCGATGTTACCTATAATAAGATCGTAAACAGGTTCTTTCATACATAAAGCATTGATATTACCTGTGAAATAGGGAGTGTCGACATAGATGGAAGCCTCTTCCACTGTACGAACTGTGCCATCTATCAGAACACATTCCTGCACTTGTCCAGTCGGCTGATCATCTGTAACCAAATCTTTCTTCACAACAACATCGCTACAACCTGAGTCTTTTAATACCTTAACAATGTTCTCACCGACATAACCCATAGCAACGGGCATCTTTTCACAAACCTTGCAGACGCCTACAATAACAGGTAATACGTGTCCACATGCAAGTTTTACAAGTCCGTCTGTGACACAACACTGCAACAGTTTATGTTGAGGGATGCATGCTGATCCTATGTGAGGCTGATTTTGATGCGATATTGCGTTGTCCATCCTGACTTCAGCAGAATTCTGTACGTTGGAACTATAGCATTGTCATTAGATTTTATGCAATTCAACTCACAGTTATGTTAACTCTGTAACATTGCAGCCTTTTGAGTATTGTGTGAAGTAGGTACTGCTCGAGGAATCTTCTGCTTCGAGAAACAGTTTCTTGCCAAATGGCCACTTTTCCCACAGATGTAACATTTTCTCTCACCTTTCTGCTGTAGTGATCCTTGGTACATCTGTTGCTTTTGAATTGATCCACTGCTGTTACTCTGAACGCAAGAAGTGCTTGATGGTTGCTTCTGAAAAACTTGTAAGTCTTTAGTGAATGAAGTGTAACCATGAGCTTCAATAAATTGGTCTGCGAGATTTGATTTCTTCTACGCTTTTCGGGTGTCTTTCTTTAAGATACATTCCCAACGGCTACTACAACTGTTTAAAAACTGTTCTCTTAAACACAAATCTTTAAGACCGTCATATGTTTTAGGACTATCTGCTAAAGACAACCATTCTCTACATAATTATTCAGCCTAGCAAAGAATTGTGAAGGATTCTCACCCTGTTCTGGTCTGCTGGAACGGAATTTGACACGAAACCCTTCTTCCGTCAGTTGAAAACGCCTTAACAACGCTTGCTTCAAGGAACCATAGTTCAAAGCCTCTGAAACTGGAAGTCTAGAATACACCTCAAGAGGTTTACCTTTCAGGAGAGCAGTAAGATTAATGGCCCATGAAGACTCTTCCCACTTAGCACACGAAGCAAACCTTTCGAATCTCTGTAAATATGAATCAATACAATCTTCAGATTCATCAAACGGAGGTAACTTTGGCAACTTAGCAAGCGATTGAGAAGCAATACCCAATGGACCTACAGCTAATTCTCTAGCTTTTAATTTCTGTAATTCAGTTTCTTTCTTAAGTTTTTCTAATTCAATTTCGCTCTCAATCTTTCTCGCGTCTCTCTCTGCTGCCCTTACCATCCTTTCAAAATATTCTCTCTCTTTTCTTTCAACAAACTCTTGTAACTCAGTTCCTTGCAAACCTAACTTTTCTACTAATTGTACATACTCCATGGCTACAATATGCAACGCAACAACAAACAACAGATGTGAAAATAAGAAAATGCATATGAAAAAAAAATATTTTGTACAAAACCTGCAAGTAATATGACTCTTTGTCAACTCAACTTTTTTTCCAAAACGTATGAAAATAATGCAGGTATACTTGGCTAACTGGAAATCTATCTCACCGCTGCCACCAAAATGTCACAACTGACCTCAAGTTGTGATGGATTCTTTTTAGAATTCACTAACCCAAACAAAATATTTTGGAAGACCTCATGTGTACCAAGAAACAACAAGATTTATAAAAATAGTCCGATTCCGCAATGGTTATTTTGCTTAAAAAACCGTTTTCGAGTTTGTTATTTATAATGCGCATGACGCTTCCGGGGAGTTCACGCTTTAGTGCACTGTAGGAAAACACTGGTAAGATCAAACGCTATTTATAGATAATAATGACATGGGGCGTTTAAATATTATCGACCTACGTCGAGGCAGAGGGTTTCATACCTTGCCGACCTGATATTTTCGGGATTTATAAATCATTGTTTAGTTTAAGATAAATATTGTATGTACATCACTACATGTGTATTCATCATATTAATAATTTTTTTTCAGCATGGGTAAAACGTATTGCTGCATTCCCCTCTGTCACAACACGTCAAATACCATCCAACAGGACGGTACAAAAGTAATTCTGCATAGATTCCCAATGTCACATAAAAAATTCCACATCAGACGGCAATGGGTAATGAAAGTAAAAACTGTCAGAGCAAATTTTGCATGATAGTTCCAGAATTTGCAGTGCCCATTTTGAAACCCCTTTCACGGGTGAATCAATTCCAACCATTTTTCCATCAAAACCAATAAAAGAAGTGAAAGAAAGAAGACCACTGACAAGGCACACCAATTTTACTAGCAACATTACTAATTCAGAGATTGGTTCCAGTGACAGTCCTTATCCTGATGAAAAAGGTACATCAGTTGACTGCAATGAAAATGAACTTTTTAAAGAAAATACCTTTGAACACAATATTTTAGCTGAAACAACAAACACAGCACATAAAAGTACCAGTACAAGTTCCTACAACATAACATTGGATGTGGGAGTACAAGCAGGTCACTCGTTCTGCTCAACCAATGATGCTGCTGTTCAGTGTGATTTGCCTCGAATGGTTTATGAGGACATCAGAGACAGTGATGAAAAAGTTCGCTTTTATACAGGCTTCCCTACATTCCAAGTTTTATGGCTCTTCTTTTTAACCCTTCTGAAACATGGGGCAGATAAATTAAACTACTGGGAAGGGGAAAGGCGTTCAATGGGGGACAAAAATTATCATCAAGATGGCCATCAAAAACCAGGGAAAAAAGATTTCTACGGCCCATAGATGAATTCCTACTAACATGCATGAGACTCAGACTTGGACTGAATCAAGAACTTTTAGCCGATATTTTTAGAATTTCAAAAACTAGTGTTTCAAGAATATTCAATACATGGGTGTACTTTATATATGATCATACCAGAGGTTTAATTGCATGGCCTACAAGGGAGCAGATACTTGCTAATTTACCTAGATACTTTAATGATCACTCAGATACTCGTCTAGTAGTTGATTGCACTGAATTTTTTGTGGAAAGGCCATCATCTCTTGTAGCTCAGTGGTTAACTTGGTCCGAGTATAAGCATCATAATACGTTCAAAATACTTGTAGGGGTAACACCTAATGGGATGGTATCATTTGTATCTAGGTTATGGGGAGGGAATGCATCAGATAGGCACATAGTTCAAAACGATGACTTAATACCTAAATTGTCCCCGGGTGATGTTATTATGGCCGACAAGGGCTTTACCATAGAAGATTTACTGCCTGCAGATATTGGTTTGAATGTTCCTCCTCGGGTGTCAACTAAAAGTCAAATGTCTTCATCCGAGTTTTTTAAAACTGCTCATATTGCCTCAGCTAGAATAGTAGTAGAGATGAAAATGGAGCAAATTAAAAATTTTCAAATTCTAAATTCTGTATTACCACTTTCAGAGGCACATCTGTCAGAACAAATAATTGTTATATGTGTGTCGTTAACTAACTTGTTACCACCTCTTCTACAGTAAAAATAAATTCAATATGCAGTTACTTTTTAAGTGCAATAAAAGTCCTTGAGAAAATTTTTATTGATAGAAAATTCAAGCAGAATAAAGTTACTCTGGGTTTGCATCATTAAATTTGGAAATTATTCTGTTTTTTAATTTTAAAAAACTATATCGTTCTTAGTATACCTGCATTATGTCAGCTGATTTTGTTTTGGGTGTGATGTTCGCCGATGATATCGTTACAGTACTTATTTTGAATGCAGAGATTTCTCTGTTTTTTTTGTGGAATTGATGGCTCCAAAAAGGAAGATGTAGATCCAAGAGCTTCGTCATTTTTTATCTGAAACCTTATCGAAATATGATGAAGCTATACTACGATTTAATCAATGTGGTCTTGATTGAAAACAAATGATGCATTCAAACTTTTTTTGATAAATCTTGAAAAAAAAACCAACTTAAGTCAAGCTCGTGTAAATAAATGGAATAAAATTAAGCGGATAGATTTTCCAATTTCTTATATTTTCAATATATTATATACTGACTAAAGTAAAGGAAAAGTAGTATAAAATACGACCTACCCTTACTGTCTCTGTCTCCTCGTCTCATCTGACTCTATATGATCGGATGTTATATAACCCTGTATCGTATTTTAATGATACGCACATTAACATCTTATATTGCTTTTTTACTATTAATTCAATAATTCGTGCAGTATATAAGAAACTGGGTTTTGAGGACGATGTATTATTATCTTTGTAGTCTTTCACATTCAGTTCATTATCTGTCATTATCAGATATCGTCTAAAAAATCAAAGCTCTCTTGTACTAAAAATAATACTAAAATGAATCCCGCCATATGGATTACTTAGATAAAATAACGTTTCTTGCATCTGCAACGTCTCCGTTGCCGACAAATAGACACACAAGAAGGTAGAACTATAAGTATGCCACTCTATTTAACAGAAAAAAGTGAGGCACTGCCACATTCCATCTGATCCCTCTCCCGAGTCTCCGCCTCTCTTTTTTTCTTCTCTGCCTGTTTCTTCCTCCCCCATTCCTGGGCATACTTTAGTAATGTTTTGATGCTATTCTCAATGTCTTTTTTTTTTTTACAAGTAGCAAGGATTCTATCTACATATGATGCTCAGCCAGAGATATGGTATTGGGCCAACTAAAGGCCGTTGCAAATCCTCCAACAAATATTCTCTCTCATTACAACACTTTTATGATATAACGTCAACAGTTAGCCAACACTGGCCCCATAATACATCACGAACTATCAATGTTCCATGCTGGACCACTGTTGGCCCAATAAAGGTATGCCAACAGCAATTATACAACAATAATGTAAGAATGGGACAACGATGTGCTGCTATCTGGGACTGTGGGACGTGAAGAACAGTCCTTCGGGTGAGACTGTATAAACCGAGGTCCCGTGTCGCAGTAGGTGCCGAAGTAGATCCCTTCCTGTTCAATGGCCTTGAGTTCCGAGTATAAAACAAATTTGTAGCTCTCCATCGGTTGTGGCGTCTCCATATGAGTGAAAAATTCTAAAAAGGGACGTTAAACAACATACAATCAATCAATCAGCATACATATATTTACATTACTTATTCTTTTAGTTAATACATGCACATCATAAACAAGCTTACATCATAAATTGTTAAGAAAAACAACACATAGACAGAGGACTAAAACATTATATTAAAGTAAATGTTGTTGCAGGTTAGCTGGAAATGTTCGGTTCTATAATCTGGATACTCCTAAAATGTCTTCTATTTAATGTTACTAAAGAAACCTTTCCATCATCTTTGAAAATATTCTCTTCTCTCCCGAAGCAAAATCAACAACATTGCCAAAACGCATGACGGCCTTAAATGTTTTAGAGGGAACATCTGTTTTCCTCATCAGATCGTAGTTTATGACCAGCAATTCCTTTCTAGAGTCAGACAAGTAATTGTTCCAGATACACTTCCAGTCATTTTGCGTCAGAAATGAATCCTCATGGCAGTAGCCATCAGACATAAAGACGATGTAGTGCCTTGATACAGAAATCTGTCTTGAAGTCTCCTCTGACCTTATGCAGCCCAAAGGTAGGTCACGTGACGGGATAAATGTAGTCAAGTCATTCCTTTTCAAAAATGGTTCAAGTCTCTTTATCAGCCACGAGTTCAAATCTTGGATCTTTTCGTCATATGAAATGTAAACCACACAGTCTTCGTCCAGAGTTTTCTTGGATGTTGTACATATTCGTCTAGATCTTATAATGATCTCAATTTCGAATTTCGATATGTTAGCAAAATAAAAAGGATGAAAGCAGACACGATTGTAGAAGAGACTGACAATAAGACAAAATAATTATGATGTTGACGGAAGTCTGCACATTTTAGATAAGAAAAGTACTTTGTCAGTAGTTTCTCACCATTTCCTTTTATACAATAAAAAGAATATTGTGCGCAATTATCCGCTTGTTTTGTTTGAATCCAATCATACATCCAGAGGTGTGAACAAGTGCAATACATAAGAAAACTTTCCCGTTGAAGTTAAACACATGGATTAAGGGAGGAAAGTATTTGAGGAATTCCATGCTGCTGTTGGGGTCTTGGAATGGAGAAAACCTTCAGATGAGTAAGATTTGCAAGGGCTTCCATTTCAAATGTAGGTATAAATGATAAATCAAGGACAGTGACACGTTCCATATTATGTTCTTGTGTTATTTCTCCAATTGGATTCTCTCTCAAATAGAATTCGATTTCATCACTTTCTGGAAGGATATGAGGAAGATGCGTTATCCCAGATCCAGTACAATTCATATAGAAAACCAATTTCAAGTTTCGCCTCGCTAAGCTTGCATTATCTTGTTTTTCGATACAAGAGCAACCTCTAGGACACACAGGGCTGGAATTATAATTACAGATCAAGTCAACTATTTCTTTATTTTTTATGATACTTGGGAGGGATCTCCCCCTGAAAGGCGCTGGCGAACCACAAGTTATATTGAAGTAATCCCTATCCATTTTATTAATATATGGTTCAAAAAGTAAAACTGGTTTTGCGATTCTACAATTGCATACCATAGGGTTATGTCGTACATCAAAGCCAAAGTCGAATACTTTTCCGAAATCAAAGAGGTTATCAAACCCGGTTTTTTAACATTTGGCATTGTTTTTAATTGGTTGTGTGAGAAATCGACGAATCCTGGACCATATGTTTTGGACCAGTTCATTTTCCAGTTGTGCATATCCGTGCCTGTACCCAGATTGTTGTTTGAAAAATCAAGAAAACAAAACGGTCTTTCAAAAACAATGTCTGCGACATCAACAGATATCAAAACATTTCCTCTCAAAATAATAACATGAGCTGCCATTGATGCCAAAGCCCCCGGCTCTATGTAACTAATGGAATTGTGGGATAGGTTGACATATCTCAGATTCCTATTTCCAACAAGAGATTGTTTAGTTAAAACTGTTATCAAACTCCACGACAAATCCAGATGCCTTAGATTTGCAAGGCAGGTAAGATTTGGTATTGTCAGGATTAGATTGTGAGATAAGTTGACTCTTGTTAATCCTAGAAAATCACATAAATTTGGGAGGCAAGGCAGAATCGGTACTTTTAAAAAACGATTTTGTGATAAGTTTGTTTCTATATTACTCAGAAAGCATTGAAGATATTTGTACGAATATTCTAAAACTATATTATTCCCTTCCAAATATCCCTCTTTTGAAACATTTAAAGAGAGAAAGTTGTAACTGTAATCCAGAATACTTTTAGCGTGACAAGCACAACATTGGTCTGTCTTAGTTCCAGTGGAAGAAGTGTCTTGACACCAATTTTCTTAATAATCTATATTGATTTACTTATGAAAACACCCCTACCATGATTAGAAACATATCTATTTATAAATATTTTTCAATTTAATTTACTTTACACACTGCTGCTCATTAAATTTAATCAATAACATTTACTTTAGGTTTAGTATATTACAATTAATAATAATTAAAAAAAATGTATACAATGTATTATATTATAATCTTTTCATATACTTAAGATATACCTTTTATTTTAGCTAATTGATAATATATAAAATAAATGTATATTTAATTCATATATGATCAATTAGCTACAATTTTACTAGCAATACAGTTTCTCTATATCATGTTCGGTAAACACCAAAGGATCAAAAGTCAATTTGAAGGTCTCCATGAGCACCAAACAGGATCTACAGGGTATACCACAGGGACTAGTAGGTAGGGGTCAATCCAGCATCCAGTGATGGACCTTCATACACTTGCTTGACAGGGTTACCCAGGCCAGGTATTTGAAGGTGGTGCTTAAAATACCTGCCTTTAAGCGCCCCTTATGTATGAGCTGTTCATGATCTGTTGCATTCACTTTTCCACTGAATATTGATAATATTATACGCCTATTTACTGGCTATGAGGACAATAGCAAGTTTATTGTCCCCCAAGACAGCAAACTATTTCCCGAGGCGCAGCCGAGGGAAATAGTTTGCTGTCGAGGGGGACGAATAATTTGCTGTCGAGGGGGGCGATAAACTTGCTATTGTCCGAATAGTCAGTAAATATGTGTTTTATTATACCGATGCTGACTTTACTTTTTGTTACGTCATAATCGTATAAAATCAGAAGTTTTCCAAGATGAAAAGCGAGGGAAACAGAATGCTGCCGGTGAATAGTTTGATGACTATTTTATCATGGGAAGATAGCACAAAAACTGTTTCATGGTAGGGGCTGTTTGGAAAAGATAGCATGTTTATTCGTATTACTTTTATATTGAACAAATTCACAGAGGTCTAATAAATCTTCATTATCCCAATCAGTTGTATTTATCAAGGTCATTAATATTTGATTTATATGGAACCTCATAATCATAAATGCACATAAATGTAGTATAGCAGTGCATTTTACAATCCCTGAAATAATTGTAAGATATGATGAAAATATGAATTAAACTGTCTCTACCATATATAAAGTCTTGGACTATGGCCTAGTAAATTTTCCTTGATGAGAAAGGTGAATATAATGAACGGTGGTCGATGTCTACAAATCTTAGAAACAATTCAAATCTTGAAGAGGACACAAGCATGGACTACTGGATATTCCAGAAGTGGGATCAGGGGACGTGGAGGAGTAAGCATCCTCTGTTGACCGGTCACGCCCGCTGTAAGCCCATTATATTTTATTAGAATGACGGGGCCTTCCGTATTCGAATTCAGTATAAAAATAAAAGCGGAAGAAATATATTGAGATTACGAACAGTATTCAATCTAACAAGGAAAATAAGAAACAGAGGAAACATGTACCTCTAAAATATTAGAGCTGGGATCAAGTACCGTGGATGGGTGAGCATCCCCTGCCGACCGGTCAAACCAGCCGTGTGCTCTATACACATATTGCCTGAAAACGTCAGTTTTTTAAATTGCACCTGCTGACAAAACATGCCAGTGAGGGTAGATTTTGAAAACGTTCAACTTTTGTTTTATGTGCGTTTTATTTTTATTTTATTCAAAAACAGACTGCCAAATTTAAACTAAATTGTCATGTAACAGTTAATACTTCTATATTTAAATAGACTAAATATTAGCTCTTTTAGCTCTTTTATTTTTTAAGAATTCCATTGCTGATTATCAGCCAATATTTGTTATCTGGTTATTGGTTGTTTGCAAAATTATTTTGTTAAAACACATTCTGAGTGCACACACAAGTACTCTGAATTTGACATCGAAGAGATGCTTGAGTTTTTGATTGACAATATCTATGTGATGTTTGGAGACCAGGTATTCCAACAATCTATTGGAATTCCAATGAGTACCAAATGCGCCCCGTTATTAGCAGACCTATTTTTATATTCATATGAAGCAGAATTTGTGCAAAATTTTATGCGTGAAAAGAATAAAACAGATGCTGTGGCCTTCAACTCGACATTTAGATATATCAACGACGTATTGTCAATTAACAATGGTAATTTCCAGACCTACGTCGATACGATATATTCTGGTGAGCTTGAGATAAAAGATACCACAGAGTCTGACACATCTGTTTCATACTTGGATATTTTGATTGAAAATACGTTAATGTTACTCTAAGAACCAAAATGTATGTTAAACGTGACGACTTTAACTGTTCTATCGTCAACTTCCCTTACTTATGCAGCAATATACCTTCATCACATGCATACGGAGTATATATTCTCAGTTGATTCGATACGCAAGAGCATGCTCTTTGTATGAACAATTTATAAAACGAGGTAAATTATTGACAAGCAAGTTGATGAAACAAGAATATCAGCAGTCTCGTTTAAAGAGATCATTTCGTAAGTTCTATGGTCGATACAATGACCTTGTCAGCAAATACAATTAATCAGTGAGTCAAACGCTGACTGACATTGTTCATACTAATTGTAGGTCCATTATTCGTACACTGAATGGACGACGGATTTTTCTGTTATTTCCTGATCATGACAGGGGGCACACTGCGGGTGTGATCGGTCGGCAAGGGATGCTCACTCCTCCATGGCACCTGATCCCACCTCTGATGTTTTGGAGGTCCGTGTTTGCTCTGCTCCTACTTGTGTTGCTTTATTACTTTGAGATTGAATACTGTTTGTTATCTCCATATCCTTCTTTTTCTTATTATCACTACATGAGCGAGTAAAAATAATGTATCTGGTAATTTCATGTCTTGTCCATTTTTTTAAATATCCTTTTTAAAGTATTTTTTAATTCTGTAATTTCAGTTCGAGATATAAATTTCTTAATTATTAATTAGCCGATCTAACTAAGATGAGAGGGGTAAAATATTGAGTCAGAATCAGAAAATTCCATTTAAAGTCGAATTTTTAATATATGTAAAACAAATTATATTCATTTTTAGAAAAGTTTTTAAAAAAGATAATGAAGAGCCCTTGGATCTTAATCGCCCTTTTTGCGGTCATCATATTCCATTAAAGACAGCGAAATCCCTACCTTCAAAACAAGTACTATGATGTCATCATCAGTGAGCATCACATCTGATACAAAATCAGCTGACGTAATACAGGTATATTTTTATTTTTCATATTTATAAAGATATTGTGTTTTAGATATATGCATCAAAAACCATTGCAAAGTTTTAAGTTATGGAATAAGTGTCTCATGCAATTCGTTTGATGTTTGCAACTTATTTTTTTTTTTAGTTTTATCGAATGAAGTAGTCACGAATCGTTGCGATTTTGAGTCACTCTATTACGATTTTACCATCAAAAGCTTTAAAATTTTATTCTAACTGACAAAGCCAAACGTTTTGTTGATGATTGCTTTCTTTTCTTTCAGCAAATCGAAATGCAACAGTCCGAAAATACTTTACCAGAACACCACGAGTACCTAGACGGTGTCCCTAAGATTTGCATAAGTGGTGATGACAATTGTGAAGAGTCCATAGATGACTTGGATGACATAGCAAGAGAATATTGCAGAACTATTCATTTATCAGAAGACAATGAAAAACAAGATCCTCTGGAACATTTTCTTTTGAGATCATTTTTCTGTTTTCTGGCTATATTATGTAACGTTGTTACAATCATTACTATAGCGGTAAATCTTTGAAAACCTTTTTACTTTTCAATTCTGAGTCTTGCTTTTGCAGATATCTTATGTAGGGTTTGAATTGAGGGATTTTTTTCTTTTCGGATGACCTCTGTACTAAACATTTGAACAAAAAAATGTATGATGCCTATAAATACTCAACGAAGCTTAATGGCAAATTAAACATTACCCTCTTAGCAACAATACGATACTTTATGTTTGTTTACACGTTGGGATAAATTCGTAATACGGTCAGTGAGGGGCCTATTACGGAGTCATACAGGGTGTGAAATGGAAATCTGGCTTCGCCTCGCCCAATACGGATTTCCATTTCACACCCTGTGTGACTCTGTATTAGGTCCCTAACTTACTGTCTAACTAATAATATAGAAAAATTATTTTAAAATCTTCTTCTCAAGAATAGCAAAGCCACTATTGATCATATTTATTAGGAAACATCCTCAGGTAGTGTAGATTCAAGATTGGTCAAATCATGACCCCGGGGTAGGGCGGGGCATATTCAAGATTACTGGATGTTTATTCGGAATCTTGTTTGCTTAAGCCTCTTAACCTTAGCTTGTGTCTACAAAACAAATCTGACTATCTGTTTATCGGAGACTGTTTTTAATATACGAAATAAGCTTGCTACAGTAAAAAAAATATTTTGTAATATACCAGTACATTTGTATGGCTAACAACACATTCTTGTTAAATATGCTTTAAAGAAAGGAAAATAAAAGTTTATGATCCCTTCTCTGGTGATCGGGGTAGAAGCATGAAGTGTCAAAATGTATGTCGACAAAGAGATATCACCTGACACCAGACCGGTAGGGAAGATTACGATCACTAGATGGGTAAACCCAGATGAAGTTTATATTTTTTCTGTCATAAAATTTCTGGAAGATTTTTTTTTTATTTCCCTTTTACTTTAAGATATTGATTTCATTTTTGATTACAAAATTTCCTATTAGAAAGCTTCTGTCATAAAATTTCTGGAAGATGTTTTTTGTTTCCCTTTTACTTTAAGATACTGATTTCATTTTTATTACACCCATTAGAAAGCTTAAAAAAGGGAGGGGGCCTTAGAATTACAAATTAGTCTTTGTGTGATCCTTGTCCCTTATCATGCCAAGTTTTGGATCCACTTCTTCATAAATTTTAAACCAAACGAAACTCTCTTTGAGTTGATTAATTGTTTTTCGAATTGCTGAACTAATAAGACTGCCTAAAAATGCGATTTTTATGTTAATGATATGCAAAATAAGAAAGGTACTTGAAGATAAAACGTTCAGTCTTATTAACCTATAAACAATACAAGCGTAAGACAGTAAAAAAAATCACAAAAAAGATCCATGGAAACAACATGCAGCGTTGGATCAGGTGACTTAGTGGAATAAATACTCTCTTTACTGATCAGGTTAGCGAAGTAAACCGTAAAGCCAAAAAAGGGGCTAAGATTAAGTATGAAGCACTGAATTCAATCAATTCAATAACGCAATTGGTTAAGTTGCAACAGGGTCATTAAAGTGACCATAGAATATGTAAAATAATGACTTTATACGAAGTCTTAGGAACGCCTGTTGCATCAAAGTATTTGACAGTAGTCTGTCCATGTTTAAAATTAGTTGTGAACAATATAATGATTTTGCTGTTGCATGCACGTATCTCATGGGAGACACATTGTATCTGAAAACGATATAACACACCCCTTAACAGGGGTATGTTTGTACATTACCTTATTGCTGTTATGTGAAAATTAAAGTCATCCCATATGTTATATAGTTTACCTGTTAGTTTGTCACTTATGTCTACATTCATAAATCATCAAAATGGGATTTATGTTTTTCAATCAGTAAACTTTGTAAAAGTATTGGAGAAAAAAAAACATGTACAAAAACACATGTTGTGAAGGTTTGTTAAATTATATCATTAAGTTTTCTTTGTCTAAATACATTTGCTAAGTGTTGAATGCTAGTAATGAGATACAGAGCTATAGCATTATGGTTTATATTAAAGTCTCTGACCATAACAATAATGCAATATCAAAGTGGTCGCCACGGACCAATGGTCCCACTTGTTTTGAATTAAAGAACGAAGGTTTTATATTGGTCTGTCGAGAAGACTTTTAAGGGTTGGGAGGTGATTGAAACATAGAGTTTTGTTAAAAATATATCTAGAACTAGATACGATCTCGTTGCGAGCAACGAGTGGGTCTTCCGTCCGATTCTTGATGAGATGAGATTTTAATTGAGATTTTCATTCCAAAATAACGATTATATTGTTATGAAAACCATTGTGTTCCCGTAACGTTTAAAAAGATATTGAACATCAAATACTCATAAATTCGACTTTTAGCCCCTCTTGGTCCCTTATATGAGGGGTTAGCCCAATTTTCCTCAAATTATCTTAAAGCTCTCATGCTTTCAAACACTTTTTATTCAACAACTATTCAGGGATTCTTTTTCGTTTCCGAGGTATTTGCAAAAAAAAAAAAAATAATCAGGGAACAACCCTTCAACCCCTTAATGGGGACGTTTAGCGAAAAATGAGATATTGCTTATTGTTCAAAACATGATTTTGAACATCTATCAATATTTCCCTCTTGCGAGATATAAAGTGTCAAAGATTGAGCATTCTGGCCTCCTACTTATGTAACACACGACAAAGAAATCATACTATTATACCTCTTTATAAATATTTTACACAACGCGTTATCTGATTGGTTCTAGGTGATCACGTGATCCGGCCGTAAAACTTCATATTTCACGGCCGTCGGCATGCTTTTCATCATATTCTACCTATTCGGATACTTAGTAGTGCATTTTCCCGCAATAATTATCTTTTGTTTAAAAAAAAACTCCCGAGAGCAGTAGACGTTACAATAGCCTGGTTTACGTCACAAAATTGATGATAATGTGTTGACCAAATGGTTTTAGTAACTTTACGTTAAAAATGAAAGTGAATCGCCGACTTTGAAAGTTTATGTTTATTTCAAAGGGTTTGTTTGTTTCGGTATAATAAACAATTCATTGCACGCAATATCATATATGATTATTTTTGGCTGAATAATTCTTCATATTTCCCTTACTTTCATGCATTAAATGTATGCTGTATAGATGTAAGTTGTTAATGTAGCGGGTATTCCCGGCATATGATGGAAAACACTCAGTTGTAGTTTTAACGTTTATTATGATGACATCTTGATTAATACGGACAATATTTGGAATAATGGAAACAATGGATATTGGAATATTGGAAATGTCCTGCAATATACAAATTGCGTCATAAAAAATATGTACAAAATATTATTTCAATTAAATATTCCGATTATAAAATATAACAAATTATCTGTCTTCCCTTTTATAATTACATTATCATCATTCACTATGATAACACGATAGATATACATGATATAAGGGAGGTAACTCTTATAACGCAATTACACTTTACAATCTTGTGAAGAGTTATCTTTCTTTGATATTTCTTTACAAATCATAAAAATATATATACAGATAGACATACCAATTTATGGAATTGAACTTTTCTCCAATGCAAATAAATACTTTCTTTACTAATGGAGATACCTATGTACAATAAATGATAAAATCAGGATTTGTCCTTTACAAATACCTTTCTCAAAATAAATAATTATTTAGATTATCTTGATGACCAAAATCTTCACTTCAAAATATTTCCAGGTTTATATACAAATTGATCTTAATGAAAACTTCATCAGATTTATCAATTTCTGAATAGATAGACAGATAACTCAATATGTTAACAATTAAAAGTAAAATATCTTGTTTTCCAAATTTTTAAAATAATATTATAGAAAACATCTTGTAGCATAAAACAAGTAAATACTTACATTTCAGGAATTGTCCAAGGTCTCAAGTCTTTGGAAATAACTTATTTCAACAGCAAAGTAAACTACGTCTTCTCCATAAGAAATCAGAATTCTAGATCTTACTCTGAATAAAACTCACTGCCCCACAAAGACAAAACATCCAACCAATGAAAACCGAGTATTTCAAAACTTGACCAATAGATATGTGTGTGGTCATGTAAAAGCATATGTACAGGTGTGGATCCAAAGGGGTGTATAACTATAGCACTAAATAACCAAGTTAGTAAAGAAGGAAAAGAATAAAGCTTTAACGGAAAACTATCATTTATAACTTATTTAATAGTTTATTTAGTTTATTTGATTTATATTTATTATATATTTTATTTCATTTAAAATCACTCCAACTTTTATTATTTCAAATAAAAGTACCTCTACTACAAACTCCCCCCCATTAGAAAATGACGTCCCCGTCATTTCTCTAATGGACTTACCAACTATACTCTGCTCTGTTCCTGCAATTCTTCAAGCTAACTGGACGATCTGAAATAAAAATAAATATGTACAATTAAAAACAGATTAATTTCTCTTTAAAATATCTAGCATGGTTTGAACTATTTCCTTTTCATATGATTTCATTTCCTTTGATGATTTCAAACGATGTAGATAGTCACACTTCTTCATCCATTCTTGCTGCTGCTGTTGTTGTACTAAAACAAATTCCTGGGGGTTTAATCTGTCTGGTTTTCTTCTCTCCCTATTGCTTCTTCTTAGTGGAACTGGTACAGGTTCTTCTTCTTTATCCTCAGATCTGGAACTTCTGGCTTCAGCATGTTCCTGCTGTTGCTCCGTCTCTGTCTCTACTGGATGTTGATCTGTTTCTTCCCCCTCTGCATCATGATGCTGTATTTCTTTTTCTCTTTCCTGTCTCTCTACTATATGATCCATCTGTTGTATGGGTCTCTGTACAGTCTGCTCTCTAGGACTATGTACAATCTGATCTTTAGGCCTCTGTACTCTCTGTTCTTCTGATCTCTGTAGTCTCTGCTCACCTGGGTGCTTACTAACATGTACTGGGATGTTAACCTCAGGGATCCTTGGTACCGGTACCGGAATGAATTCTGTATCTGATTCTTCATCGGAACTAACTCTGTTGTCTTCTGATTCTCTAATCTCTGGCGTTTTCTCTTGAACCTGTCCTCGTTTCTTCTTCAGTGTCTGCCTTGTCCTGGGTTTTGGAGTAGGTCTGGAAGTTGATGGTGATGATTCATCTACACTGGTTTCATATGAATCTAGATGTCCAATTGGGAGTAGAAGGTTTCTGTGTAATGTCCGAGTTATTCCTTTTGTCGTTTCTTTCTGTACTTTATATACTGGGATTTCTGGATTAGGATGTTCAATTACTAAGTATGGCTCTTCTTCCCATTTATCAGCAATTTTGTGCTTTCCATCAAAAGCTACAATTTTTAGAAGTACTCTGTCACCTATCTGTATTTCTGCATTTGTTGTTCTTCTATCATAAGTGTCTTTCTGTCTTTCCTGTGATTTCTTGGTAATTTTGTTCACTAGTTCGTAAGCTGCTTTCATGTTATCTTTCAAGTTGCTGATGTATTTGGATACTGATTTCTTTTCTTCTTTCTTTAGGCCAAACTCTATGTCGATCGGTAATTTTGGTTCACGTCCAAACATAAGGAAATATGGGGGAACTCCGGTTGACTCGTTCTTGATGCAGTTGTACGCATGCACTAACGGATTAATATACAGCTTCCAGTTCTGTTTCTGTGATGGTTTCAGGGTTCCTAGCATGTTGAGTAAAGTTCTGTTATATCTCTCACATTGACCGTTGCCCATAGCATGGTAAGGGGTTGTCCTTGACTTTTTCATCCCTGTTATCTGACATAATTCTTTTATTATCTGGCTCTCAAAATTAGCTCTTTGGTCTGAATGTACTCTAGTTGGAATTCCGTAGTAAGTAATAAAATTGTTGTATAACGCTTCTGCTGTTGTCTTTGCAGTCATATTGCGTGTTGGTACCGCATGCGCAAAACGAGTGAAGTGGTCAGTTATAACAAGTACATGCTGATATCCTCATTTACTCATCTCTAATGTCAAGAAATCCATGCATACCAGTTCTAGTGGATAAGAAGAATTGATGCTAACCAGTGGTGCTTTCTGATTTGTTGATTTCCTGTGCACACATCTGTTACAGTTCTTGGTCCAGTTTTCAATGTCTTGGTGCATTCCTATCCAATAGAATCTGTCTTTAATTAGGGATGATGTTCTTTCTCTGCCTGGATGACCAAACTTGTTGTGTAATTCTGTCAAAACTTTGTCTTTGAATGATCTGGGTATTACTAATTGTTGATTCAAGTTGTCAAATGAAGTTGTTTCCCTGTAAAGGATATTGTTGATAAGTCTAAGTTTATTGAAATTTCTAACTAATGCCTGTGAATGAGGATGAAATGGTAAGTCCTCAAGTCTAGGTTTCTTTTGTAGATTTACATGATGAATCCAGGATCTAATAGTCGGGTCGTTTCTCTGAACACTGTACCAATCTATCTGCTGGTCAATGACATCCTGTTGAGAAAAATTTTGATCAATAATAGAAGTATCTAAGGACAAAGTAGTGACAAGTGGCTCTGCATGAACTGCTTTACATACTGCTCTGATAGAATCTGTAGAGATGGACTGAAAATCATCATTAGTAGGTCTTCTGGACAGGGCATCTGCATCTTGATTATGTTTACCAGGCCTGTAAATAATACTAAAATCATAAACTGATAAAGCTGCTAGCCACCTATGCCCTGCTGCATCAAGTTTAGCTGACGTCAGTACGTATGTAAAAGGATTGTTGTCCGTCAGTACTGTGAATTTATGTCCATAGAGATAGTCATGAAATTTCTCACAAATCGACCATTTCAAAGCTAAGAATTCTAATTTATGCGCTGCGTAGTTCTTCTCTGTAGGACTTAGACTGCGGTTGGCGTAGCCGATAACTCTTTTTCTTCCTTGTTGTTCCTGGTACAGTACAGCTCCAAGTCCTAGCTTGCTGGCGTCTGTGTGTAACTCAAATGGAAGATTGTAGTCAGCATATCCAAGAATTGGTGGTTCAGTCAAGAGTTGCTTAAGATGTTGGAAGGCTTGTTGCTGTTCTGTTCCCCATTTAAATTTCTTTGCTGCTTGTTTTCCCCTTTTGTCCTTCTTACTGTTGGCTTTTGGCATCATTTCTGTCAACGGCTTTGAAATTTTACTGAAATTGGGGATAAATCTTATGTAATACCCGATGAAACCAATAAACTTTCTTATTTCTTCCGGTGTACGTGGAATCGGCCAATCCAGGACTTTCTGTACCTTCTCTGGGTCTGTCTCTATTCCTTCCTCGGAAACACTGTGGCCTACATACTTTACCTTCCTCATAAATAGGTTACACTTCTTTGGTGAGAGTTTGAGTCCTGATTCCCTAAGTTTGTCAAAAACAAGTTGTAATCTGTGAATGTGTTCTTCATATGATCTTGAGAATATGATTAAGTCGTCGAGGAAAATAAAACAAATATTCAAATCTAAGTCTCCTTAGAGCTCTCCATCAGCCGTTGGTAAGTGGCAGGGCTGTTTGATAGTCCGAATGGTAGTCTATTAAATTCGTATAAACCAAGAGGTCCTACGGTGAAGGCTGTACGCTCTTTATGTTCTTCTAATATCTCTACCTGATGGTACCCGGACTTCATATCCAAAACTGAAAAGTAACTGTTTCCTGAAAGAGCATTAAGAATTTCTTCTATCCTCGGCAAGGCATATGCATCTTTCTTAGTCCTCTGGTTAAGTTGTCTGTAATCTATGCACATCCTTAATTTGTTGTCCTTTTTTCTAACTAAGACCACATTACTGGAGAATGGTGAACTTGATTTTCTTATGACATTGGAATCTAAAAGCATCTGTAAATGGTTTCTGATCTCTTCAAACATAGCAGGTGGTATTCTCCATGTTCCCTGTTTGAAAGGTTGTTCATCTAGTAAGTTGACTCTGTGCTTTACGGTGTTGTTAAATCCATTATCAATCTCGCCTTTTGAAAATATATCCTCGTACGCTCTTAGTACTTCATGTACTTCTTGTATCTGACTTGATGATAAGTTGTCAGTAGATATTTTCACATCCTGTAAATGAGTTATCTC
Source organism: Saccostrea cuccullata (assembly GCF_032062105.1). Classification (NCBI taxonomy): domain Eukaryota; kingdom Metazoa; phylum Mollusca; class Bivalvia; order Ostreida; family Ostreidae; genus Saccostrea; species Saccostrea cuccullata. The sequence continues at coordinate 60,958 of NW_026939771.1, read as the reverse complement.
CTCCTGTTGTAGATGTTGAGGCTGATCTACGATGGATACTGGGTGTATCTCACAAAGCATTGCCTTTGGATTAACAGTCACTGTTCTTGTTGTCAAGTTGCTGATATTGACTGGTATGATCTGATTTTCTTTAGAGTTGAAGTTTACGACAGAAGGTTCAATGTCAAGATCTGTTGGAATTCTGGAGTATGTTGTCGACTGTAATAATGCACAAGTTGAGTGATAAGGGATCTTCCTATCTGTATACCCATTAATCACTACTTGGCTATTCGGACGGGTGGTGATTGTCTGTTGTTCAGCTGATTTCACCATGGCTAATCTAAAATTCTGTTTCATCAATGCTTTTTCTCTCAGCTGTAAACTTCTAAAAGCTAAATACCAAGGTGTTTGTAATGGTGTTTCTTGCAAGAATTTCTCTCCATACTGCTGATGAGTGTTGTTGAGAAATAAATTGATGATGTTGGTTCCTAATAATATTGGAGTTGATTTGCTGTAATTGGAATCTGGTACAATCAAGAAAAGGCATGGTAATGGTTGACAGTTGGGAATTCCCATTGGCTGAATTTCTGTTTTAATATATCCTGGGTAAGAAAGAGAATTTCCATCTGCACACTCGATGTTGATTAAATCTTGTATTGGATGGATAGGATTTTCTTGCAGATTATCATCATAAAATGATTTTGATATTGTTGATACTGTTGATCCTGTATCTAGTAAGGCTCTAGCTTTCATCTGTGAAATCAGGATATCTGTCTCTGTTGATTCACCAATCAATTTCGGCTGGTACATAGGGCTCTGTAATCTTCGACCTATCGTTGGCCCCTTACCGACGGTCGACGTCCGTTTAAATGTCCTCTGTAATGGTCGACTTTAACTCGACATCCTATTTGGAGGTGACCTTGTTGGCCGCATCTCCAGCATACAACTTCCTCAGAGGCTGTTGATTGTGGATTCTGAAATCTGGTATTTTGCTGCATCTGAGGAGCCTGATATCTGTATGGCGTACTAAATCTATGAGGAGCTCTAAATCTAGAAGTGTAATTTCCTCGTGTCATTCCTCTCCCTCTATACTGATCATTTCTCCTTTCTCTTTTCATCTCCTCTAACTCTGTTGACAGTCTATTCACAACACCTCTTAAATCATCTGTATCCTCCTGTTTTCTGTCAACAGTAACTCTCTTTGATGGTATGGGTTTTGACTGTATTTCTGATTCAGTTCTTTTCTCTTTGTCCTGCTCAATAACTCTCATTGCCATTCTCAGTTCATCAAAATCAAGGTATTTGTCGTGTAAATGGCCTGATATGTCCTTCAAACTATGCTTCATTCCATTCCAGAACATGTTCCTTAACATTTCATTTTCATCGCCTTGCTTCACTTGTCCTCTCAGGACAGCTTTGCTGAGTAAATCCTCTAGTCTACATCCCCATGTTGAGATAGCCTCATTGTCTCCTTGCTTTGCATATAGAAGTTGGCAAGTAGTGTTTCTTTCTCTTCCACAATGCCATAGATGCTGTCTAGTTTATTCAAAATTTCCTCCACAGTTGCATTTGGTCCTAGACGCATTAATACCCTACTAGCTGGAGAACGCAATGATCTCCTGATCGCTAAACAAATAATGTTCTCTGAAAAATCATTTGCTTGCAAACACTTTACCTCGTATCTCCATTGGTCATATAAAATATCCCCCTTTTTGTCACCTGAAAACCCTGATATTTTAGGGACTCCACTCAAAGGAATGTGGGTCGAGGAAGTGGGCAGGGTAAGGTCATGGGCAAATAGACTAGGCTTGGGAGGGGTAAAGTCAAGGGCAAATGGGTTAGGACTGGGAGGGACATGGTCACCGAGGAATGGGTTAGGACTAGAAGGGGTAAGGACATTGTCCATACCAGGACTAGCATGATCAGACAGCATGGGTAATTCCTTTTTTAAGGAATCCGCATATTTCAAAACCCACTTTTTAAATTCTTCAGGGGTACTACCTTCTGGTTTGATCTCTAATGCCTGAAATGTAGACAACAAATCAGACTTTTCTGTCTCTGAGAACTCTGCCATGATGGTTATAAATAATAAATACCAAATCATGCAAGTACTTGACTAATCAATGCAAAAATTGCAATAGTATCACAAGCAATTAAAAAAAAAAAAATAAATGACAACTCAAAGAAACTGACGCGCATCTAATTGACGGATGTAACAAAGAAACCAACGCGTTGAATGCCTGTAAATAAAGTCTTGCTTGTTTTAAGTTGTTTTAAACAATTTACATGTTTAAATTGTTTTAAATTGTTTTAAACAATTTACATTTTGCAATAAACACACAAAATGTTACACAATTTTTTTTTAACCTGGTTTATATTTTTTTAGCTGAAAAGATCAGAAGCTAAGAACTAGTAGCTTTACACTTAAAACAAAGTGGACACCTTGACAGACAAACTTTTGATCAAACTCTGTATTCTTGTGATATATTTATACTGTGTGGGTTTCAATGTAAATAAAATGTAGTTCACTATAAACTCTGACAAATTTTGAATTCACTGTATAGGCTTACCTTGACTCAACTGAACTGATCTAAACAATAACAACCCGAATTTCCTCTACAACACTATCCCATACAACCAACTTACTGGCCAACTGTAACTATGTCAGTCTGTTTTCTTAGGTCAAAGTCAAAATAGTTTTAAATATTTGTATTAAGAAATTGCTACAATAATAAATAAATAAGGAAATAATAAACAATGTAAGACGACCGAAAAATCTCTGTCTCTCTTTTCAACAACAACACGTGTTTTCAAAATTTTAACACCTCTTATCTGGCCAGGCAAAATTCAATCAAAAAGAAATAATTTTCACTTAATATAATATAGTGTTAAATGAATAGATAAACAAATACTAAATATAATGTTAATCAAATAAATTTACTTTAATCCAGCGTTGTTGATGGTCTGCGCAGGTGGTCCTCACGTGAAAATGTCAATAGAGAAAATTCGAATGAATTACTCACAGTCACTGATCAGTGTCACTAAAGCGCTTGGATCTGATATTTTCGGAATCACCAATGGTCTGGTTGGACGAGTCTAGGCCTATGAAGTGGATTTTCCGTTGGGCGCCATTTTGTAGCGGGTATTCCCGGCATATGATGGAAAACACTCAGTTGTAGTTTTAACGTTTATTATGATGACATCTTAGTTGATTAATACGGACAATATTTGGAATAATGGAAACAATGGATATTGGAATATTGGAAATGTCCTGCAATATACAAATTGCGTCACAGAAAATATGTACAAAATATTATTTCAATTAAATATTCCGATTATAAAATATAACAAATTATCTGTCTTCCCTTTTACAATTACATTATCATCATTCACTATGATAACACGATAGATATACATGATATAAGGGAGGTAACTCTTATAACGCAATTACACTTTACAATCTTGTGAAGAGTTATCTTTCTTTGATATTTCTTTACAAATCATAAAAATATATATACAGATAGACATACCAATTTATGGAATTAAACTTTTCTCCAATGCAAGTAAATACTTTCTTTACTAATGGAGATACCTATGTACAATAAATGATAAAATCAGGATTTGTCCTTTACAAATATCTTTCTCAAAATAAATAATTATTTAGATTATCTTGATGACCAAAATCTTCACTTCAAAATATTTCCAGGTTTATATACAGTTTGATCTATGTGAAAACTTCATCAGATTTATCAATATCTGAATAAATAGACAGATAACTCTTAATGTAACAATTAAAAGTAAAATATCTTGTTTTCCACATTTTTAAAATAACATTATAGAAAACATCTTGTAGCATAAAACAAGTAGAAACTTACATTTCAGGAATTGTCCAAGGTTTCAAGTCTTTGGAAATAACTTATTTCAACAGCAAAGTAAACTACGTCTTCTCCATAAGAAATCAGAATTCTAGATCTTACTCTGAATAAAACTCACTGCCCCACAAAGACAAAACATCCAACCAATGAAAACCGAGTATTTCAAAACTTGACCAATAGATATGTGTGTGGTCATGTAAAAGCATATGTACAGGTGTGGATCCAAAGGGGTGTATAACTATAGCACTAAATAACCAAGTTAGTAGAGAAGGAAAAGAATAAAGCTTTAACGGAAAACTATCATTTATAACTTATTTAATAGTTTATTTAGTTTATTTGATTTATATCTATTATGTATTTTATTTCATTTAAAATCACTCAAACTTTTATTATTTCAAATAAAAGTACCTCTACTACATCAAGATAAATATTTTTGCTTCAGTAATGTATAACCAAATTTTAAGTGTTACAGAGCACTCTAACTTTTGTCGTTTTTAAGTTTTTGTGTATACAATATGGTCACTAAAATTCAATTCAAGGGCGATAACTTTCGACCGGAAGTGATTTTCTAAAAATTAAAAAAAAAACATATAAGGTTTAGATCATGATACATCATCACGCTGTGAAATGTATTGTAAACATTGAATTATTCCAATATGTAGTGCCTGTGTTGCATCTGAAAAACATACAAGTCTTAAAAAAATTCAGCTTCGTGAAATGTACTCTGAAAGGAAAGAAATACAACAGGACGTTGGGAAAATCAAAGCGGACATTTTACCAGCTTACAATGGTACCACGGGTGTTATACACATGAAGATGGACAGACTAGAATTGAAATGTAAAGAACATTCTGAATCTATAGCAAAACGAGGAGAGGAATGGCACAAGAAAATTGACACAGTTGTCAATCAACTCCAAACTGAACTCACAGAGATGAAAAAGGCACATATGGAAGTTCTAAAACATCACAAAGACGAAATAGAAGGGATATTTCAAATATAAATTCTTTTTTAATTCGTCAGAAAATATTCTTGAATCAAATGATTCGTCCTTTCTATTTCAACATCATGGTAAAAACCTTCATTTAAGAAAGGTCCACCTTCTGTTAATATTTCTTTACCATTATTTACGCCGAATGAAATTCAAGAAGATCAGATTCAGAAACCTTTCGGAACGTTGTCCTTGATAAAAGACGACCGTGTCGACAACTCAAAGATGGGAAAGAAAATAGCAGAATCCGCACCATGTCCTTCAGCCAAACAACTACTGGATAAACCAGAGACCATTACCATTATAAACACTGGAACATAAACAGGAACCTGGATATCTGTGTGTCTGATGGTGAAGCTGTTATAGTGGTTAATCAAGAGGGGAAGCTGAGATTCAGGTACAATGGGCATCACCTTTCTCCCAGATGGAATCAAAAGTTCAATCCCTGAGGAATCATAACAGACAGTTTGAGTTACTTACAGCTGATGAAATGAATAAGTGCGTCCATGTCATTGATCAGCATGGTCAGTTTCTCCGTTATATAGACTGCAGAATGGTAAAATCCCTATGGGACTGAGTATAGATGAAGACGATCACCTGTTTGTTGCTGACAATAAAAAGCAAAGTGGACGAATAATCAAACTCAGATATTTGAAATAAAAAGTATTTGCACAAATGTCCATTTAATTTTAAATCGTTAATTATTTTGGAATAATTGTTTTAAAACCCACCAGGTCATGTTGAAATGACAAATTCCTAGCGCATCACAATTTATCAAGAATGGAGCTCTGGGAACAAGAAGACATTTTTACTTCGGCTGTATTCGTTTATATTGTAATAAAAAAATGAGGGCGTAAAGTAGACAGACATTCTCCAAACTTTGGAAAACGGCGGGTGTGACATGTCAATAGTGGATGCTCACTCCTTCAAGGCATTTGATCCCACCTCTTATGGTCTAAGAGGTCAGTATTTGCTGTGCTTCAACTTTTTGTCAATGGGCTACGGACTTGATTACGGTTTCTTATCTTCACAGTTCATTCTTGTCATGTATGAACATTTTTTTTTTATAAAACGAGGTAAATTATCGACAAACAGGTTGATAAAACAAGAATATCAGCAGCCTCGTTTAAAGACATCATTTCGTAACTTCTATGGTCGATACCTTGTCAGCAAATACAATATATCATTGAGTCAAATGCTGACTGACTTTTTTCATACTTCTTGTTAGTACACTGAATTGACGACGGATTTTTCCGTTATTTCCCGATCATGACAAGGAGCACATAACGGGTGTGACCGGTCGGCAGGGGATGCTCGCTCTTCCATGGCACCTGATCCCACCTCTGATGTTTTTGAGTTTGGGGGTCCACCTTTGATCTGCTCCTATCTTTTGTACTGTTTTATGAACTTTGATCTTGAATAATGTTCGTTATCTCCACTTCCTTCATTCTAGAATTTAAATTACCTGATGTAAACAGTAGAATTGCCCACGATTGTAAACTAGCTGAGAAAAACATTTTAAATGAAAATAAATGGTCTGGCGTTTAAACATCTCTGGGAAGATTTGATTAATGTCAGCAAAAATAGTTATTTATCACATCTGTTTCATACTTGGGGATTTTACTTGGGACGTTAATGGTAACCAAACAACCACGTTATATGATAAACGTGACGACTTTAACTTTTCTATCGTCAACTTCCCTTACTTATGCAGCAATACCTTCATCACCTGCACACGGAGTGTATATATCTCAGAGCATGCTCTATGCATGATCAATTTCTAAAACGGGGTAAATCATTGACAAACAAGTTGATGAAACAAGAATATCAGCAGTCTCGTTTAAAGTCATCATTTTGTAAGTTCTATAGTCGATACAATGACCTTGCCAGCAAATACAATATATCACTGAGTCAAATGCTGACTGACGTTTTTCATACCCATTGTTAGCCCATTATTTAATCACTGAATTGACGACGGATTTTCCGTTATTTCCTGATCATGACAATGCGTACACGGCGGGTGTGACCGGTCAGAAGAGGATGCTCACTCCTCCATGGCACCTGATCCCACCTCATGTTTCGGAGGTCCGTGTTTGCTCTCCTCTTGTTTTGTATTGTTTCATGGACTTTGAGATTGAATACTGTTCGTTATCTCCATATCCTTCTTTAATGAACATAATGTATTTAACAGAACTGACAAAAATGGTGTACAAGTATAGGTTACGTTCTTTAAGTGCAATAAAAGTTTTAGAGAAGATTTCATTGAGAGAAAATTCAAGCTAAATGAAAGTAATCTGATTTTCCATCATTAAATTTTGAAATAATGTTTTTTAAAGTTTATCTTTTAATACGATATTGTATTTAGTATACCTGTATTTTGTCAGCTGATTTTGCTTCGGATGTGATGTTCGCTGATGATAACGTTACAGCACTTATTTTGAATGCAGAGATTTCTATTTGTTTTGTGGAATTGATGGCTGCAAAAAGGAAGATGTAGATCCAAGATCTAAAACCTTATTGAAATATGATGAAGCTATACTATGATTTAATCAATGTGGTCTTGATTAAGAACAAATGATACATTCAAAGGTTTTTTTTATAAATCATGAAAAAAACCCAACTTAAGTCTAGTTCGTGTAAATAAATAAAATAACCGGATAGATTTTCAAATTTCGTATATTTTCAATATATTATATACTGACTAAAGTACAAAAAAAAGGAAAATGAGTGTAAAATACGACCTACCCTTACTGTCTCTGTCTCCTCATCTCATCTGACCCTATATGATCAGATGTTATGTATACCTGTATCGTATTTTAATGATACGCACATTAACATCTTATATTGCTTTATTACTATCAATTCAATAATTCGTGCAGTATATAAGAAACTGGGTTTTGAAGACGATGTATTGTTATCTTTGTAGTCTTTCACATTCACTTCATTATCTGTCATTATCAGATATCGTCTAAAAAATCAAAGCTCTAAAGTACTAAAAATAATACTAAAATGAATCCCGCCATATGGATTACTTAAATAAAATAATGTTTCTTGCATCTGCAACGTCTCAGTTGCCGACAAATAGACACACAAAAAGGTAGAACTATAAGTATGCCACAGTATATAGCGGGAAAAAGTAAGGCACTGCCACTTTCCATCTCATCCCTCTCCCGAGTCTCCGCCTCCCTTCTTTTCTTCTCTACCTGTTTCTTCCTCCCCCATTCCTGGGCATACTTTAGTATTTTTTTGATGCTATTCTCAATGTCTTTGTTTTTTGACGCAAAAATGCGCAGATGTTACAAGTAGCAAGGATGCTATTTATATATGATGCTCAACCAGAGATATGGTATTGGGCCAACTTAGGGCCGATGCAAATCCCCAAACAAATATTCTCTCTTATTACAATACTTTTATGATATAACGTCAACAGTTAGCCAACATTGGCCCCAAAATACATCACCAACTATCAATGTTCCATGCTGGACCACTGTTGGCCCAATAAAGGTATAATAACAGCGATTATACAACAATAATGTAAGAATGGGCCAACGATGTGCTGCTATCTTAGACTGTGGGACGTGAAGAACAGTCCTTCGGATGAGACCGTATAAACCGAGGTCCCGTGTCGCAGTAGGTGCCGAAGTAGATCCCTTCCTGCTAAATTGGCCTTGAGTTCCGAGTATAAAACAAATTTGTAGCTTTCCATCGGTTGTGGCGTCTCCATATGAGTGAAAAATTCTAGAGAGGGACGTTAAACAACATACAATCAATCAATCAGCATACATGTATTAACATTACTTATTCTTTTAGTTAATATATACACATCAAAGACAAGCTTACATCATAAATTGTTAAGGAAGAACAACACATAGACAGAGGAATAAAACATTATATTAAAGTAAATATTGTTGCAGGTATTTATCTGGAAATGTTCAGTTCTATAATCTGGAAACTCCTAAAATGTCTTCTATTTAACGTTACTAAAGAAACCTTTCCTTTTTCTTTGAAAATATGCTCTTCTCTCCCGAAGCAAAATCAACGACATTGCCAAAACGCATGACGGCCTTAAATGTTTTAGAGGGAACATCAGTTTTCCTCATCAGATCGTAGTTTATGATCAGCAATTCCTTTCTAGAGTCTGACAAGTGACTGTTCCAGATACACTTTCATTCAATCTGCGTCAGAAAAGAATCCTCATCGAAGTAGCAGAAATGAAGACGATGTAGTACCTTGATACAGAAATCTGTCGTGAAGTCTCCTCTGACCTTGTACAGCCCAAAGATAGGTCACGTGACGGGATAAATGTAGTCAAGTCATTCCTTTTCAAAAACGGTTCAAGTCTCTTTATCAGCCACGAGTTTAAATCTTTGATCTTTTCGTCATATGAAATGTAAACCACACAGTCTTCGTCCAGAGTTTTCTTGGATGTTGTACATATTCGTCTAGATCTTATAATGATCTTGATTTCAAATTTCCATATGTTAGCAAAAATAAAAAGGATGAAAGCACACACGATTGTAGAAGAGACTGGCAATAAAACAAAATAATTATGATGTTTACCGAAGTCTGCACATTCCAGATAAGAAAAGTACTTTGTCAGTAGTTCCTCACCATTTTCTTTTAAACAATAAAAAGAATATTGTGTGCAATTATCCGCCTGTTTTGTTTGAATCCAATCTTACATCCAAAGGTGTGAACAAGTGCAATGTATAATAAAACTTTCCCGTTGAAGAAACACACACGCATCCAAGAACGAAAGTACCCGAGGAATTCCTTGCAGCTGTTGGGATCTTGGAATGGAGAAAACCTTCAGATGAGTAAGGTTTTCAAGGGCTTCCATTTCAAATGTAGGTATAAATGATAAATCAAGAACAGTGACGCGTTCCATATAATGTTCTTGTGTTATTTCTCCTATTGGATTCCCTCTCAAATAGAATTCGATTTCTTCACTTTCTGGAAGGATATGAGGAAGACGCGTTAGCCCAGATCCAGTACAATTCATATAGAGTACCAATTTTAAGTTTCGCCCCTCTAAGCTTGAATAGTCTGGTTTTTCGATACAAGAACAACCCCCAGGACACACAGGGTCGGAAGTATAATTACACATCAAGTAAACTATTTGTTTATTTTTTATGATACTTGGGAGTGATCTCCCCTTTGAATGCGCTGGAGAACCACAAGTTATATTGAAGTAATTTCTTTTCATTATATTAATATATGGTTCAAAAAGTAAAACGGGTTTTGCGACTCTACAATTGCATACCAGGGGATTATGTCGTACATCAAAGGCAAAGTCGAGGTTAGCGAAACCATATTTTCTAACATTTGGCATTGTTGTGAGTTGGTTGTGTGAGAAATCAAGAAATCCTGGACCTTATGTTTTCGACCTGTTCATTTTCCAACTATGTATATTCGTGCCTGTACAAAGACTGTTGTTTGAAAAATCAATAAAACAAAATGGTCTTTCAAAAACAATGTCTGAGACATCAGCAGATATAAAAGGATTTCCTCTCAGAATAATAACATGACCTGCCATTGATGGCAAAGTCCCCGGCTCTATGTAACTAATGGAATTGTGGGATAGGTTGACATATCTCAGATTCCTGTTTCCAGCCAGTGAATGTTTGGGTAAAAAAGTCAATAAATTCCAAGATAAATCAAAATGCGTTAAATTTCTGAGGTATGTCAGATTAGGTATTACCAAGATTGTGAGATAAATTGACTCTTGTTATTCCTAGAAAATCACATAAAGTCTGAAGAGAAGACAGGTTCAGTACTTTTAAAAAACTATTTTGTGATAAGTTTGTTTGTATGCTATTCGGAAAGCATTGACGATATTTGTACGAATATTCTAGAACCATATTTTCAAGAGATTTATTCCCTTCTAAATATCCCTCTTTTGAAATATTTAAAGAGAGAAAGTTGTCACTGTAATCCAGAATACTTTTCGCTTTGCATGCACAACATCCGTCTGTTGTTGTTCCGGTGGACCAAATGTCTTGGCACCGATTTGGACAGAATAGCGGTAATCCTTTCCATCCACGAGGAACCCATCTAAATATTTCTTTTGTCGAGGATTCCCCAGAACAACCTACGATCCAGGGTTGAGACAAAGTTACAAATATACAGAGGAAGGCTTGGAACACCATGTTTTTATTTGTTTAGTAGAACTCCACAAAGCTGATCTGCACATACGATGCACTACAAAACAGTGAGTCCAATCCTTTTCAGGCGTGATATACTTCCTTATTAGTATATCCGGAACACAAAGTGCAATTAACTTCAATTTGTCAGGAAGTACTTGAATTATATAATATGTGTATTCATGAGTATGCTTTTAATTGTGATATATTTTAATATACAAGTTACTTATTTTGAAACATAATATATACATTTCGTATTTTTGGTATGTTTTTAAAAGCAGTTGAGAATCATTTTCCCTGTATATTTAATATATAAATCATGTACAACTATGGCAACTCACATTTTTGTCCCTTCAATATCAGGCGTAGGCAGCCAATTCTGGGGGCATAATATTTTTTTCTACCTATGAAATAAACCTTAGATCATTTTATATAGGCAAAGCAATCTCAAAGATTACATTGTTTTATCTGAGAGAAACAGAGAAAAACTCATTTTTATTGGGTCATTGTTCTCTAAAAATCTCGTAAATCCAGTCATCTGGTATCACTCAATCTTTAATAAACAATTGTAAAAATTCATTGTTTAATTTCAACAATTTCTAAAACGAGGTAAATTATTGACAAACAAGTTGATGAATCAAAAATATCAACAGTCTCGTTGAAAGTTTTCATCTTGTAAGGTCTGTGGTCGAAACAATGACCTTATAATCTAATGCAATTTATCATTGAGTCAAATGCTGCCCTACTTTTTTCATACATGTAATTGTTTTTCATACTAATAATTTTCGCGTTATTTCCCTATCATGTCATGGAGCACACGGCGGGTGTGGCCGGTTAGCAGGAGATGCTCACTCCTCTATGGCACCTGATCTCACCTCTGATGTTTTGGAGGTCCATGTTTGCTCTGCTTATTTATAAAGAATATTGACCAAAAAGACAATAATGATAAAAATTGCTGTCTGAAAAATTAAACGCATAGCAATAATAAAAAATATAGCTTAACATATCTGTATTAAGAAATAACGACATATTTTATTTTTCCAAAGTATATTAAAAACTTTTTAGAAACATACAAAATGAAAAGCGGTGAGAAAAAAAAGAAACATTTTCATGGTTTTCAAATAAGGTGAAATGGTTTAGATACTCTAAGAAAATTCAGTGCACAGATAATGTTCTGAATGTGAATGACTAAAAAGAAAATTATATTTTATCTCCAATTATAACTTTGCTATTCATTGATGCCTGTATTTGAATTAATACTAATAAAGCAATGTAAGATGCTAATGTGAGCATCATTATAATTCTATATAGGTATATATAACTTCCCATTCAAAGGGTTTCAGATTGCTAATGTGAGTATCATTATAATGCTATATAGGTATATATAACTTCCCATTCAAAGTGTTTCAGATAAGAGGAGACATAGGCGGTAAGGGTAGGTGGCTTTTAAACTCTATTTTATTTAAAGTGAGTATATGATAAATTCTTTATATTTGAGATTATTTGATTAACAATTCCTATTGTGATAATTGGGATAAATGATTTCTTGGTATTTGTTACTGTCTTTTTCTTATCATCACTACATGAGCGAGTAAAAATAATATATCTGGTAATTTCATGTTTTGTTAATTATTTTCTTTAATATGATTTTTTAGTCTTTTTTAATTCTCTAATGTCAGTTCCTGTATATAAATTTCTTAATCATTAATAAGCCGATCTAACTAAGATGAGAGGGGAAAATATTAAGTCAGACTCAGAAAATTCTATTTGAAGTCAATTTTATAAAGTAATTAAAACAAACAAATTCTGTACATTTTCAGAAAAGCTTTTCAAAAGATAATGAAGAGCTCCTGGATCTTCATCTTCCTTTTTGTGGTCATCAGTTCCATAAAAGACGGCGAAATCTCTACATTCAAAACAAGTGCTATGACGTCATCATCAGCGAGCATCACACCCGATACAAAATCAGCTGACGACATACAGGTATATTTTTATTTTTCAATTTATAAAGATATCAATTTTTAGAAATTTGCATCAAGAAACCATTTCACAGTTTTAAGTAAGGAAATAAGTTTCTCATACAATTCGTTTGATATTTACAACTTATTTTACAGAGGTTTATCGAATAAAGTGGTCACGAATCGTTGTGATTTTGAGTCGATCTATTAAGTCTTGACTAACAAAAGCGTTACAATTTTATTCTGACAAAATCAATCTTTTTGTTGATTATTGGTTACTTTTCTTTCAGCAGATCGAAATGCAACAGTCCGTAGATACTTTACCAGAAGGTATCACTACGATTTGCATAACTGGTGATGAGAATTGTGAAGAGTCCCTGGATGACATAGCAAGAGAATATTGCAGAACTATTCATTTATTAGAAGACAATGAAAAAACAGATCCTCTTGAACATTTTCTCTTGAGATCATTTTTCTGTTTTCTAGTTATATTATCTAACGTTGTAACAATTATTACTATAGCGGTAAATCCTAAACTTCGAAAACCTTTTTACTTTTCAATTCTTAGTCTTGCCTTTGCAGATACCTTGTGTATAGGGTATGAATTGAGGTATTTATTCTTTTCGGATGGCCTCTGTATTAAACATTTGAACAAAAAAATGTATGATGTCTATAAATACTCAACAAAACTTAATGGCAAATTAAACATAACCTTCCTAGCAACAATAAGATACTTTATGTTTGTTTACCCGTTGAAAAGCCGTGTCTACTTAAGAAACAAATATATTGCAATATTCTCGATATTTTGTATGGTAATGAGTGGAATATATGGCTATTGCATCGTCTATAATTTATGGTCTTTTAAGCTACCAGAAACACCTACTTTGATAATTGTAACGGATGACATAGCCCTGATTGTATTTTTCATTGTAATTAATGTGACCTTCTTCATTCATCGCTTAAAAACCGTGAAGACGTCCAGAGCAGCAGGTGATCTCAAAGGGAAGATGTCTGTTGTTGTTATTCTAATTTTGTTTCTTGGTACAGGTGACTCCATCTTTTCACTTCTGAAACAATTATCAGAACTCCCCGTTGTCCCCAAAGGTTTAAATTCACTGCCATCTACGCACAACAATTTATCAGAATCATTTGCTAGCAGTCTGAATTGGTCAGAATTTCGTCTTGACGACGATGATGCATTATTTTTCTCTTCTTTAGGTCTTGATCCATCCGTTGTAAATGGATCAGTATTAGAAATTCCCATTAACGACACCAATGCTTTAGATCTTTTATCTGGAAGCGAAGTGTCATACACAAGCTGGTCCGATATCGCTATGTATGCAAGTTCCTACTACTACATATTTATACATGGTATCAACCCTGTTCTCTACTTCTTTTCTTCACCTTCGGTGAAACGAATTTTTTCATCAGTCTTCAAACGTTCATCGAAAAGTAAAGAAATAAAGTAATTTTATTGTTGTCTCTTAAATTTAAGAAATAATGTTTTCGTCTCTTTTTTAAATACAGTCAATCAAATTGTTTTTACAAGAGCTTGAGACTTTTGATATTTATCTTGTTTAAGTGTTTCAATCTTTCCTTTCAAATCGCCAGTCATTGAGTGTATATAACAATGTTACAGCATTTATATATCTGTCTTGTGTTTTTACCGGTATGTAGAATCTTAAAATTTATAGATGATATTATACAATGAATATGACAGTATATAATTGGAAATATATGTATTACAATCTGATTAACATTAAATCGTCGTTGCTTCTTGTTAAGGATATGTCGCCAACAAAGCACCAGCAACAAGGATCTGATTTCTATCAGATTGATATGCTTTAATACAGGACCACAGTGAAACATAGCTGTATTTGATTTGTGTAATCCTAGATAAATAAAGATATTTATTATTTTACTTCACTGAGTTTCATTCACGCAATTTCAACTTTAAATCTTAATTATTCATCTCTTTCTTTCTGTATTTGGACACATAAATTCATCAAGGATTAGTGTCAACCAAGTGATAAGTTGTTTGAGAAAGGTAAATTACGTGATAAGTTTTTGGTAACGATAGACACGAAGTGATAATTTACTTGGTTGACAACACAAAATTAGTTGTTTGCATTAGTTGACATCAGGTGATTACTTGTTGGTAATGGTTGACATCACTCGATAACATGTTGGCAATATTAAGTAGAAGATTTTGCTTACAGGGTTTATATCTCAGTTGATTGGAAGTGCAAGAGCACACTCTACGCAAGTTCAATTTCTTAAACGAGATTAATTATTGACAAACAAATTGATGAAACAAGAATAAAAACACAACGCTCCGTGACTTTGTCATCTGATATATCCCAACAAAATAGTGTTATAGTTCAGATTAACCCTCTATGCCAGCAAAGATCAAGCACACAGTTTAAACTTAACAATAATCTATTTACCGAGATATATAAAAAATTAAAAGGTACAAACTTAATGCAAGAATCTAAAAATACATACAACAGAGTGTCCATGCTGCACACAATGTCCAGTGAAAGTATATCCCAGTCTTTTTATTAACCAGTCTTTCTTGTACATCAATGTTACTTATACGACAATGTTAATATGCATCGAATTGACAGGGTATTTACACAGTATCATAAATGTAGAAAATTCTTGAAGTTGTAAATATATGATATTACTGGAACGTTCTGGAAATACACAAAATGGAATGTTCGAGAAACTTCTTAATGTTACTAATTATATATATGATGAAACAATACAAATACAACACACCTCACAACAATAGGTTGAAAAAGATAAACAAAATATAAAAGATCTAACTCAAAATTTTGAAAAGGTTCCTTCAATGAAACATTTAAAACACAATATGTTTAAAAAAGAAAATTGTATATTTGAAATTGCGCATCATTATCAGAGAATGGATCGTTTGTTTCAACCATTCGTGTGAAAATCGTCAGTTCAACATTCAACGGAACGATAGGATTGTAGTTGCTCACACTGTCAGTGCATCGATCCTAGAATTTACAAACTGTTGAATTTAATGATGAATGCTGTTATCTATCCTATTTTTAAAGATTAAAGATATTATTATGAATGTTATTAATTATTTACCCTGTTATCAATCCTACCCTAACCCTAACCCTGTTATGCATATTTCTGTCAATACCTTGTTTCCTTTACAGTTAGAATATTCCCCAATATTTCTGGAATTTAAATTACCGAATGTAAACAGAGGAATTGAACCACGATTGTAAAATAATTGGAAAAAAACATTTTGAATGAAAGTAATTGGTCTGATATTTAAACACCTCTCGGAAGATCTGATTGATATCAACAAAAATAGTAATTTATCACATTAATTGAAGGAACATAATGTATGTTACAAAATGGCATAAATGAAATACCAGTAAAGGTCACATTTTTCAAGTGGTATTAAAGTTTTAGGGAAGATTTCACAAAATTCAAGCAGAATAAAATTAATCTGGTTTTGCATCGATAAATTTTGAAATAATCTTTAATTTCTTTTTAAAAAAACTATATCTTTCTTAGTATACCTGCATAATGTCAGCTGATTTGTTTCGGATGTGATGTTCGCTGATGATAACCTTACAGCACTTGTTTTGAATGCAGAGATTTCTCTGCCCTTTATGGAATAAATGACTGTAAAAAGGAAGATTTAGATCCAAGAGCTCTCCATTTTCGATCTTAAACCTTATCGGAAAATATGATGAAGCTATGCTACCATTTAATCAATGTGGTCTTGATTAAGGTCAGATAATATATTCAAACTTTCATTAAAAATCTTGAAAAAAAGACTTAGGTCACCTTCATATTAATAAATTGAATAAATTTAACCGGATAGATTTTCAAATTTCTTATATTTTCAATATATCATATACTGACTAAAGTACAAGAAAGGAAACTGAGAGTAAAATACGACATACCCTTAATGTCTGTCTCCTCATTTCATCTGACCCTTTGATCGGATGTTATATATACCTGTATCGAATTATAATGATACTCCCATTAGCATCTTTTATTGGTTTATTAGCATCAATTCAATTATTAACATCATGCAGAACACGAGAAACTGGCTTTTGAAGAACGATATACATGTATTGTTTTTTTTTTGTTGTCTTTCACTTTCAGTGCACTATCTGTTTCAGACCTCTTTCATCTGGCTTACATATTTGGATAATTAATACAATCATGCAGCAGCAATCAGAGGTTTCAAAGCATACCTATTTCACTCAAGAAGTCAAGCCAATTCAATAAAGATATCCTAAAAATAAATAAAGTTGGTCGGTGCACTTAACTAGAAGGGGATAGAGTACCTGTTAATTTCATGTCTTGTCCATTTTTTAGATATCATTATGTAATTCTGTAATGTCAGTTCGAAGTCTTGGATCGTTATCATCATTTTTGTGGTCATCAATTTCATAAAACACAGCGAAATCTCTACATTCAAAGCAATTACTATGACGTCATTATTAGTGAGCAATCACACCTGATACAAGATCAGCTGACGTGATACAGGTATATTTCTGTTTGTCATATTTATAAAGACATTATGTTTTATATATTTGCATCAAGAAACCGTTTTAAAGTTTTAAGTAAGGGAATATGTGTCTCATGCAATTCGTTTGATGTTCACAACTTATTTTGTTTCTGAGTTTTATCGAATGAAGTAGTTACGAATCGTTGTGATTTTTAGTCATTCTATTGCGACTTCACTAACAAAAGCTTTACAATTTTATTCTGACAAAATCAATCTTTTTGTTGATGATTGGTTACTTTTCTTTCAGCAAATCGAAATGCAACAGTCAGTAGATACTTTACCAGATCACCAGGGGAAAATAGACGGTATCCCTACGATTTGCATAACTGGTGATTAGAAGGTCTTTTAAGCTACCAGAAACACCTACTTTGATAATTGTAACTGGTGCCATAGCCCTGATTGTATTTTTCATTGTAATTAATACGACCTTCTTCATTCATCGCTTAAAAACCGCGAAGACGTCCAGAGCAGCAGGTGATCTCAAAGTGAAGATGTCTGTTGTTGTTGCTATTATTCTGTTCCTTGGTACAGGTGACTCAATCTTTTCACTTCTGAAACAATTATCAGAATTTCCCCTTGTCCCCAAAGGTTTAAATTCACTGCCATCTACCCACCACAATTTATCAGAATCATTTGGTAGCAGTCTGAATTTGTCAGAACCTCGTCTTGACGATGATGATGCATTATTTTTCTCTTCTGTAGGTCTTGATTCATCCGTTGTAAATGAATCAGTATTAGAAATTCCCTTTAACGACACAAATGCTTTAGATCTTTTATCTGGAAGAGAAGTATCATACACAGGCTGGTCAGATGTCGCTACGTATGCAAGTTCCTACTACTACATATTTATGCATGGTATCAACCCTGTTCTCTACTTCTTTTCTTCACCTTCCGTGAAACGAATTTTTTCATCAGTCTTCAAACGTTCATCGAAAAGTAAAGAAATAAAGTAATTTTATTGTTGTCTCTTAAATTTAAGAAATGATGTTTTCGTCTTTTTTTGAATATAGTCAATCAAATTGTTTTTACAAGAGCTTGAGTCTTTTGATATTTATCGTGTTTAAGTGTTTCAATCTTACCTCTCAAATCGCCAGTCATTGAGTGTATATAACAATGTTGCAGCATTTACATATCTGTCTTGAGTTTTTTTACCGGTATATAGAATCTTTAAATTTATAGATTGTATAATACAATGAATATGACAGTATATAATTGGAAATATATGTATTACAATCTGATTAGCATCAGATCGTCGTTGCTCCTTGTTAAGGCTATGTTTCGCAACAAAGCACCAGCAACAAGGATCTGATTTTTATCAGATTGAAATGACATGTTTTAATACAGGACCACAGTGGAACATAGCTCTATTTGATTTGTGTAAATAAAGATTTTTATTATTTTAGTTCGCTGAGTTCATTCATTCAATTTCAACTTTAAACTTTAATTATTCATCTCTTTCTACCTGTATTTCGACAGATAAATTCATCAAGAATTAGTGTCAACCAATTGATAAGTTGTTTCAAATGTTAAATCACGTGATAAGTTGTTGGTAATACCGTAGTTGACACCAAGTGATAAATTACAATGGTGGACAACAAGAAATCATGAGTAGTTTGTTTGCATTAGTTGACATCAAGTGATAAGTTGTTGGAAATTTTTTATATCACGTGATACGTTTTTGGCAACGGTTGACAAAACGTGATAAGTTGTTGGCAGTGGTTGACATCAGACATTGACATTTAACAAAAGAAATTATTGACAAACAAATTGATGAAACAAGAATATCAGCAGCTCCGTTTAAAGTCTTCATTTCCCTCTAATGATTTTTACCATTGATTGAACTGCATTTTTGTTTACAAGATCATTATTACGATCAAAGAATTTACGAAATGCAGAATTGAAAGTTGTTTAAATCCCTGAAACATCAACTGTGGATTATAAATACAGAAATAAGGTAATGGATGATGGACAAACTGACGTCATCTCGTTTGACACACAATCTGATAGATAGTTGGCCCTCATTGTTGTTAGTAAAACATTATGAAATTAATGTGGCACAATTTGTAATGTCTTTTATTTCAGGAACAGAGATACATTAAAGTGACATATGAATGAAAATAAGACATAAATAAGACTTTACAATTTGCAGATTAAAAAATTGTTTACAAGAAAGACCAATGCTTGAATAGTAATACAAAATAGGAGCAGATTAAACACGAACCTCCAGAACATCAGATGATGAACAATTTCTAAAACTAACTAAATTATTGACATACAGGTTGATGAAACAAGAATATGAGCAGTCTCGTTAAAAGTCGTCATTTCGTAAGTTCTATGGTTGATACAATGACCTTTTCAGCAATTACAGTTTATCAATGAGTCAAATGCTGACTTACTTTTTTCATACTGATTGTTAGGCCATTATTTACACTCTAAATTGACGACGGATATTGTTTTATGGATGTTGATCTTGAATACTGTTTGTAATTTCCATAAGTTTCATGATAAAATTTATTGGAGGGATATTTTTTAAGGAAGGTGAAATTTTCAAATTACAGTACAATCCATACATTTACTTATTCAAATCATTAAAAGAAATAAATAATCACAGATTGATTCGTACGAAGTTTGTTTTAAGGGAGGGGACCCACGTGTTTAAAAACGATCAATAAATTGCTGCTGTTCGACTTATCGTGTATATAGAAATGGCATATAGCCAGTTTAATAATAGTATTCTTGTCTGCAAAGGATCACGGTTAATTAATCTCATATAAATGTGAAAAACCAACATAAAAAGTTTTGATAAAGCTAAAGAAATAAAAAATCGAGATTTTTCAATTTCTTTATTTTCCTTTTTTTTTTTTAAATAAATTCATTATCAAAAGGTATTGATAATTTAATACTAAAAAGAAAACATTTTGAAATCTCCGAGAAACGTATTTATGCAATGTGCACTGATTTGTTGTACTTGCTGATATTTGAGAGCAATTGCTGTTTGTTAACTTCAACATATTTTGCATATATTAAGGAAATTGGTCTAAAGTAAACTTCATATGACGTCAAATATTCTGCTTATATTTGCAGAGAGACAGTTTTGGAGGGTATCCCGCGTGCTAACAGCCAACACAGAGGCTAGATTGAAAATCTGAATTGCAGCCCAGTGGTCATGAATATGTAACAGCGACATTCCATGTGATGCTTTTATGCAATATACAGAACAATGTCAAGAAGGATATGGAGATGACGAACAGTATTCAATCTTAAAGTCCGTAAAACAATACAAAATCAGATGTCAAAACATCATTGCAAACATCCCCTGCTAATTAGTTGTGCTCCTTGTCCTTGTCAGGAAATAACGGAAAAATCCGTCCACCATTGCCAACGACTTATCACGTGAAGTCAGCCATTGCCAACAATTAATCACATGATGTCAATCATTGTCAACAATTAATCACGTGATATCAAAGATTGCAAACAACTAATAACGTGATGTCAACCATTGCAAACAACTTATCACGTGATGTAAAACAATTGCAAACCACATATCACGTGATGTCAACCATTGCTACCAATTTATTACGGGATTTCAACCATTGCAAACAACTTATCACATGGTTGACATTAATCCTTCATTAATTTATCACTCGAAATACATAATTAAAGAGTTGAGTGATTAAAATTAAAAATGGAAATTGAGTAAACAAATTTCAGCGAAGTAAAATAATATTCATCTTTATTTATCCAGGATTAAACAAAAAAAATACAGCTATGTTCCACTGTGGTCCTGCATTAAAACATATCAATATGATAAAAATCAGATCCTTGTTGCTATTCCCATGTACGCAACATATCCTTAACAAGAAGCAACGATGTAATACATATAATATCCTCACAATGTTAAGGGTTTGTGATTTCGGAACTCCACACAAACTTTGGAGTTCCGAAATCATAAACCTTTGACATTGTGAGGATGCACATATACTGTAATGTTCATTGTATAATAGCATCTAAATATAAAGACACTACATACCGGTAAAAACAGACAGAAATACAAGACAGATATTTAAACGCTGTAACATGGTTATGACAATACACTCAATGACTGGTGATTTGAGAAATAAGATTGAATCATCTTAAAATGTCTTTTGACAAATTACAAAAGACTTAAGCTGTAAAAAAACCCAATTTGATTGAGCTTTTCAAAAGCAGGTCAGTAAATAGAATTCCTGTAGGTTTCCCGTCATCCGTGTTTTTAACAATTTATCTGTAAAATAGTTTTTACATCGATGCATTCTCCGAAAACCTGATTGACTTTCAGTAATGAAATCATTTGTGGATAATTATTCAAAAAAAGAATTGAAAACCTGATGCTTAGAAACTTTGCTAATAAATGGCAAAATAGACACAGGTCTATAATTGTTTACCGGATGTTTATTTCCGGCTTGAACTACTCTAGCTCCTTTCCAAGCACCAACAAAATGTACAAGAAGACATAGATTCATTCGATATATCTTTAAATCACCTATTTATCTTCCAGTGCTGATGTTTTGTACTAGAGCACTATTTGTGGACGCCGAATTAGCAGGATTATCGCAAAGCGGAGCAACCCCTTGCCCATATCTCCGTTTCGAACAAGGCAAACTGACACAAATACACATATACATACCAGTGTGTTGCTATATCCTCTCAAACTCTGTTGCGAGGAGATTAAAGAAGACATGAATATAATTTCTCTAAATTTTTAACTTTCATGGGAATCGAATTTGGAGTAATTTATGGCGAAAAAGCGACTATCATAAAGCCAAATCAAATTTCGATCCTATTAAGATTTTCAGATAGACATAAAAAATGTGTTTGGTCAGTAGGTGAAAATTAAATAAGATACCAGTGCTGCTTATATGTCACAACCCTTATCATGCCCTATTTAAAAAAAAACGAAAACATCATTTCTAAACTTCAATAGACAACAATATAAAAGACTTTAGTTTTTTTCTTACTTTTCCATGAAACGTTTGAAGACTGAACAAAAAATTCTTTGCACCGAAGGTGAAGAAAAGAAGTAAAGAATAGGGTTGATACTATGTATAAATATGTAGTAGTAAGAAGTTACATATTCAAAGTAAACTGGCCAGCTTCTTACTTGATTGGCGCTTTCAGAAAAAAGTTCAAAAGCATTATTGTCGACAGGAGGATTTTCTGATTCTGATTCATTTACAAAGGAAACTGCTGATGGATCAATACCTAAGGAAGAGAGAAATAATACATCATCCTCGTCTAGACGAAGTCCTGACACATTCAGACTGCTAGCAAATAATGCTGATAAATTCTTGTGGGTAGATGGCAGTGACATTAAACCTTTGTTGACAACAGGAAGTTCTGATAATTGTTTCAGAAGTGAAATGATGGAGTTGCCTGTACCAAGAAACAGAATGAGGGCAACAACAACAGACATCTTCACTTTGAGATCACCTGCTGCTCTGGACGTCTTCACGGTTTTTAAGCGATGAATGAAGAATGCCATATTAATTACAATGAAAAATACAATTAGGGTTATGTCATCAGTTACAATTATCAAAGTACGTTATTCCGAAAGCTTAAAAGACCATATATTGAAGACGATACAATACCCATATATTCCGCTAACCACTAAACAAAACACCGAGGATATTGCAATATATTTGTTTCTTAAGTTGACACGGCTTTTTAGCGGGTAAACAAACATAAAATATCGTATTGTTACTAAAAGGATAATGTTTAATTTGCCATTAAGTTTCGTTGAGTATTTATAGGCATCATACATTTTTTTGTTCAAATGTTTAGTACATAGGTCATCTGAAAAGAAGAAATGTCTTATTTCATACACTAGACATAAGATATCTGCAAAGGCAAGACTCATAACTGAAAGGTAAAAAGGTTTTCGAAGGTTATGATTTACTGCTATAGTTAAAACTGTTACAAAATTACATAATAAAGCCAGACAACAGAAAACTTGACTTAAAAGGAAATTTCCTAAGGGATCTTGTTTTTCAACAATTGGTACTTTATCGCGAATTGATATTTGAATAGATTTGCATTGCTCTCCTGCTGTTTCATCCAAGGACTCGTCACAGTCCTCATCACCACTTATGCAAGTAATAGGAACAACATCTAGGGGCTCTTGGTGCTCTGTGGAAGTATTTCCAGATTGTTCCATGTCGATTTGCTGAAAGAACAGAAAGCACACATCGATTTACCGATCACCAGAAAAATAAGCTAAACTATAGTGTCGCAATTGGTGACTTTAATGTATGAACTTGCGTAAATAAAAAAACGTATTAAACATTGTGGTTTAAGCCTTTCTGGCCCCTAAAACCGAAATGTATTGGAAAAAGTTATTTAAAACACTATTTTTAACGAAGTTTTTAACCTTATTCTTTGAAAAAAAAGTTAAAAATATTGTTTGACATTGTTAATTTAGTTATAAGGATACAAAACTATTTGTCAACGAAGCTCGTGCGTCGCACGAGCAGTAGCTTTCTTTTGTAGATGGATACTTTTTATCTCTTTTAACAAACCAACATGTTGTCGTCGAAAATGAAGATCTTGCAGTAAAAGAACAGATGCATTTTACATATTTTTGTATTCTCGAAGCAGAATTAATCAAGTATTGTATACGAAAAGCAGAAAGCATTTGTTGTGTATATCAACTCGACATTTAGATATATCGACGACATATTGTAAATTAACAATGGTTATTATTTCCCTTTTATGTCTTTACAATATATCCCGGTGAGCTTGAAATGTAAGATACCGCATCTCTAGTCCGACACATCTGTTTCATATTTGGATTTTTTACTTGAAAAAGACGGTAATGGTTATCTAATAATCAAGCTGTATGATAAACGTGAACTTTTAACTTTTCAATCGTCAACTTCCCTTGCTTATGCAGCAATATACCTTCATCACCTGCATACGGAGTTTATGTCTCTCAGCTGGTCGCTCGCATGGCGCAGTGGTTAGAGCGTCTGTTCTAGAGTTGCGAAGAAAGTTGATCCTAACGTCGCGGATTCGAATACCACTGTAGGGCGTGGAAACTGGTCCTTCGTATGAGACCGTATAAGCCGAGGTTCCGTGTCACAGAAAAGATCTTTCCTTGCTCAATTGCTCTGAGTGTCGAGCATAAGAGAAAGTTTGCAGCTCTCCAAGGGCAAGTGGGTGGCGTCATCATATGAGTGAAATATTTCCCGAGAGGGTAATTAAACAATTATAATCAATCAATCAATATCTCAGTTGATTCGGTACGCAAGGGCACGCTCCACGTATGTACAATTTTTAAAACGAAGTTAATTATCGACAAACAAGATTATGAAACAAGAATATCAGCAGTCTCGTTTTAAGTCATCATTTCGTAAGTTATATGGTCGATATAATAACCTTGTCAGCAAATACAATTTATCATCGATTGAAATGCTGAATGACGTTTAACATACTCATTGTTTGTCCATTATTTACACACTGAATTGACGACGCATTTTTCCGTTATTTTCCGATCCTGCCAGTGAGCACACGGCGGATGTGACCGGTCGACGGGGATTGCTTACTCCTTCATGGCACCTGATCCCACCTTATGTTTTGGAGGTCCGTGTTTTCTCTACTCCTATTTTGTATTGTTTTATTGTTTTATGGACTTTTGAGATTGAATACTGTTCATCATCTCAATATATTCTATGTAACTGTATAACTTCATTAATCTAAATCAACAAAGCCAAAACTCCTAACTTCTTGGATGGTTTGCAACACAAATCAGTCGAATATTTGTGCAATAACCAAACCTTATCTTTCAGGTTGGTGCAAGACTAACGTATCCACCGGAAAAATCTGAGCCCTTTATATCAGTAGAGTGATATAATATTACGTCAGTGTGCAATGAGCTCCGAAATCAAGTCTACCCAAAATAATGATCACAGAAAATTTGACCTTCTTAGTTCAAATAAAATTTTAATAAAACTGCTTTGTGAAACGCATTTTGATAAGCCAGAGGACTGCTGTTAGAAACAGCCAAGTACGGAAATTATTGATGGTGAAAACATTATAGAATGCATTTACAAAAACGCAACGCTTCGTGACTTTGTCATCTGATAAATCCCAACAAAATAATATTAAACATCAAACAAATTACGAGATTAAAATTTCATCAGCGAAAATTCAAACATAATAAAATTAATTTGGTTTTATATAGTTAAATTTTCAAAAAGTCTTTTTAACGTTTTTTTTAACAATTCAAATCTATTATTTTGAAGAACAATGGATTTTATTTATATTTGTATTACACTGTATATGTTACGTCTTAAATTAGATGATTTTGAGTAAATGAATGTATGGGTGTGTGATGTTGTAAATTTGCTGTTATTTTAATTTGAATCTATGATAACGTAATAACACTTGTTTTGATATAGTAAATTTTGAAAAAGAATTTAAAAAGTTTTTTTCATACTATATCGATTTTAGTATACCCGTTATGTTTGAATTGATGGCTACTTGTTTTAAATGTAGAGATTTCTCTGCCCGTTATGGAATTGATGGCTAAAAAAAGGAAGATGCTCATCCATTTTCGATCTAATAAACTTTTCTGAAAACATAAGGAAACTATACTACCTTTCAATCAATTTGCTTTTGGTTAAGGACAGATGATACATTCAAACTTTTATTTAAAAAAATCTGTTTTACTATTATTTTCCATTGTATTATATACAAAATAAAATTAAAATAGCAGTAGAATTACAATGGATAATTAACACTCACACACCAATTTTTATTAAAAATCGTTGGAAAAAGTAATTTTATATGAATAAATGTAACCAGATATATTTTCAATTTTCTTATACATTCAATATATATTATATACTGAATAAAATACATGAAAGGAAAATAAGTAAAAAAAAAAAAGGCCAACCCTTACCGTCTCTAGCTTTTAATCTCATCTGACCCTTTGATCAGATGTTATATATACCTGTATCGCATTATAATGATACTCCCATTAGCATCTTCTATTTGTTTATTAACATCAATTCAATCATTAACATCATGCAGTATATGAGAAACTTGTTATTGAAGACGATATATTGTTTTCTTTGTGGTTATTCACATTCAGTATATCATCTATTTCAGTCCTCCTTTCATCTGACATATCTGGCTAATTATTTCACTCATGCAGCAGCATTCAGAAGTTTTAAAGCATATCTTTTTCACTCAAAAAGACAAACCAATTCGATAAAGATAATGAGAAATTGAGATCTGCATATTAATAATGTTGTTCGGTAAACTTAACTATATAAAATGAGGGCATGGCTGGTTTGACCGGTTAGCAGAGGATGTTCACTCTTCCTTGGTATCTGACCCCACCTCTGATGTTTTGAGATCTGATTTTGCTCTGCTTCTAATTTTTATTGTTTGAATAGACTTTTAGCATAAATGATATTCGTTATCACCATATATTTTATTTTCATACTGAATTTGAATACGAAAGGTTCTGTCTATCATATCTATAATATGTTGACGGTGCGACCGTTAGGGCGAGCGCAGATACTTATCCAGTTTTCATTTAGATCGGACTCGTCAAAAGGCACATGACATTCGGTGCGTTTACGACTCTGACGTCACATGACGTCGTTCGTTGCCTTACCAAACCGAATGCCTGAACAGTGCTGATTTCAATCAGCTAGTACATATGCATAATACTATTTTCTGCAATGAACAGATAATTTCATTAAAACCAAGGCAAGTTTAATATTTGTTTAACTTTTGTCGTTGTTCTCACGAGAACGTTGCTTTAACGTTTGTGCACGAAGCGATGCATTGTGGGTCAAAATTACTGCCGAAAAAATTCTATAGAATGAATGTGCAGCAGTCCGAATTTTCTCTTCGCCCAGGCGTTGTCGTTAGAGCTCGCGGTTACGAGCGTCACTTCACGCTCGCTGCGCTCGCTATAAAGGGTCCACAGCAGGTTTTGTCGGTCTACAGAGGATGCTTACTCCTTCCACTTAAGGAAATTCCAGTGGTCCGTGATTATGTCCACTGTTTATTTTCTTCAGCTTCCGCATAGAGGAAAATATACATTAAGCAATGGTCTATGATTGCATATGATAGAAGCAGTTCATGATCAACGAATGTTTACATTATATGTTAAAATTATTTCAATTACCTAGAAGTTATGCTATGCTTTATTTCTTTTAAATAATTTTTTAAAAATTCCAAATGCATATCTTTGCCTCAACAATTATTGAAAAATTATTTAAGGTCAGACGAGACGTTCCTCAAAATCTGTTTTGTATATCTTCGTAATGTATGAAACATGTTCAAAATTTTAGTAACATTCTGATTTCTAAACCAGTTTCTTAACATTTTTAAAAAGTTTAATCACTTTAACATTTGAAATTGGAAAATTATTTTTCTTCCCCAAAGGATTATATAAGAGAAAACTAGCCCTGGTATCTTGCAGAAATGCCTGGTAAGGTACCTTAATTTTTTGTGAGTAAACATGTTTAAGTAGCTAAACTTCAATGGCAAAGTCTTAGAAAAATTTATCTATTATTAAGAAACGTCTCGTCTGTCCTTAAGCATTGACATTTCTAGACATTGTAAGTATATAATTTATAGAATATCCATATTGTTTCATATGATATTGACTTCATCCAACGAGCTAAATGGTATGATATATATTTGCGAGGTTTGCCCAGCCAATATCATATCAAGCAGCTATAGATGTTCTTAATTATTTTATACAATTTTGATTTTTAACAAATCTTTGAGATAGTCTGTAAACTATATAAATGATTTTTAGTGCTTAAATTGATTACCGTCAACTGTTGATGATCAGGTGCCGAGAAAATTAGGTCAAAATGAAAATGGATATTGAATAAATGAATATCAATGAAGTAAAATGATAGTTATCTTTATTTTTCCAAGATTACACAAGTAGTATAGAGCTAGTTTTCATTGTGACCCTGCATAAAACATGTATATTTAAAATCATATATTTTTATAACAATTTTATAATATAAAGAAAAAAAACATACCGCTAAAAATTACATATACAACACAGATATATACATGCTGTAACATAATAATTATAATACATTAAATGATTGGCGGTTTGAGAGATAAGATTGAAACACTTTAAAAATCTTTTGACAAATTCCGAAAGACTTAAGCCTATGTAAAAAAGCGCAATTTACATGGATGCTTAGGCTGAAAATTTTATTGGTTGTTAGTTATCAAATTGTTTGGGGATAAATATTCATGAAAAAGATTTTAGACCTTACAATGAATAACTCTTTAAAAAGATACAGGCTTGTAAATATTGTCCGAATGTTCATCACCCGCTTTCTAGGCAACAACAAATACACACCACATAAAGATATATCAATTAAAAATATGAAATATTAAGTATCTATCTGTCTGTCAATACTACTCGCCGGAACATTTTGAGTATTCTGAGTAGGGTGCGCAGCTGGTTAAAAGATGTAAGAAAAAAAGTATAGAAAAGTAAATTTCAATGCGGTGTAAAGGGAACAGTATTAAGTTATTAGTGAAGATAAAAGTTTAGAAAAACAGTATTCACGGTTAAAAGATATAAAAACACTATTATATGATTTAGGTCTGGGGTGAATAAATTTGCTTAATTCCAGTTTAGATGTTCAACATCTGGAAGTGAGGCAACAACCCCGGCATTCATAAAGCTAACTTTTTGTGCTATAGCACTACCGTATTTACTCGCCTAAAAGTCGGTATTTTGGGAGTAAAATATTTGTCTAAATCTCTATGTCCGACTTGTAGGCGAGTCATAAAGAGATTGGTACTTGCTGACGCTAAGTGAACAAGGGTATCGCAAAGAGGAGAATCCCCTCGCAAAGAACAAAACTAGTACTAGTAATCAAAGCAGCATTTAACATCAATACCGATTTACCGGTATGTAAAGTCAATTATGTTTCGCACAGGACAAACTTACACATTGAAAAAGTAACACACACACCCTTTCGGCCCCCCCCCCCCTAAGTACGATATTATATCCCTTCTAAATCAGTTGCATGGATATAATAAATATGCTCTGTAAGAAGACATAAAAATAACATGTTTTTTGGAAAATAGTAGAAAATTAGATACAAATGCTGCTTGTACGTCACTGACTTACAATGTCCTAAAAGATAAAAAAAAACAAATTTTATACGTTAAAGAGGCATCAGTAGAAAAGACAATGTTTTTTTTTTACCTTTTCCTGCAACGTGTGAAGAGTGACGAAAAAATTGTTTTCACCGAAGGTGAAGAAATGAAGTAAAGAACAGGATTGATACCATGTATAAATATATAGTAGTAGGTACTTGAAAACGTAACGAAATCTGACCAGCTTTTGTCCGGAACTTCGCTGTTAGAAGAAAGATCGAAAGCATTGTCGTCAGTGGGAATTTCTGATTCTGAATCATTTACAAAGGAAATTTTTGATGGATCCATACCTAAAGAGAGAAATAATGCGTTATTATCTGATAAATTCACACTGCTAGGAAATAATTCTGATAAATTCTTGATAGTAGATGGCGGTATAGTTAAACCTGTAATGACAACGGGAATGTCTAATAATTGTTTCAGAAGTGAAATGATGGAGTCGCCTGTACCAAGAAACAGAATAAGAACAGCAACAACAGACATTTTGACCTTGAGATCACCTGCCGCTGTGGACATCTTCACGGTTTTTAAGCGATGAGTGAAGAATGTCATATTGATTACAATGAAAAATACAATCAGAGCTATGTCATCCGTTACAATTATCAAAGTACGTGATTCCGGTTGCTTAAAAGACCATAAGTTAAAGACGATGCAATAGCCATATATTCCACTGATCACTAAACAAGTTATCGAGGATAATGCAATATATTTGTTTCTTAAGTAGACACGACTTTTTAGTGGGTATACAAACATGAAGTATCGTATTGTTGCTAGAAGGGTAATGTTTAATTTGCCATTAAGTTTTGTTGAGTATTTATAGGCATCATACATTTTTTTGTTCAAAAGTTGAGTACAGGGGTCACCCGAAAATAAGGAATCCCTCAATTCATACCCTATACACAAGATATCTGCAAAGGCAAGACTTAGAATTGAGAGGTAAAAAGGTTTTCGAAGGTTTGGATTTAGCGCTATAGTAATGATTGCTACAGTGTTACATAATACAGCCAGAAAACAGAAAAATAATCTCAAAGGAAAATTTTCCGGACTATCTTCTTTTTCATCGTCTTCTGAGAAATGAAGAGTCATGCAATAGCCTCTTGCTATGTCATCCAAGGACTTTCACACTTCTCACCACCACTTATGCAAAGCGGAGAGATACCGTCTAGATACTCCTTGTGATCTGGTAAAGTATTTACGGACTGTTGCATTTCGATTTGCTGAAAGAATAGAAAGTAATCATCAACAAAATGAGTGGTTTTTGTCAGTTAGAATAAAATTTTTAAAGCTTTTTATAGTTAATCATGAATCTTGATAGAATGACTCAAAATTACAACGATTTGTGAGTACCTCATTCAATAAAACAAAATAAATTGTAAACATCAAACGGATTGCATTAGACACTTAAAACTTTGAAATGGTTTCTTGATGCAAATATCTAAAACACAAAATCTTTATAAATGCGAAAAAATGAAACTATTAAGTGAGGATCATTGTCAGAGAAGGGTCTTAGTGTAAAAATCGTCGGTTAACATTCAACTTAACGATTGGATTGTATATGGTGTCAGTGATTTGTACTGACCATAGAATTTACAAACTGTTAAGTTTAATGGCGAATGTTGTTCATGTTTTATTAACATATTTGTCAAAAGTTTGCATTGTTTACTGTGATGTTTCCGACTATAACTAGAATTAAAATTATCAAATGTAAATCGAAAATTGGGAATACGAATGTAAAATCTTTGATAAAACTTTTTTATGAACTCAAAGAAAATAAGTCATGTCATGTCGTTTCATGACGTTTAAATACCTCTGCATTATCTGATTAACACCAGTTATTTTGATAAACAAATGAATTATATACCAATTAATAAAAATTCGGTTTAATAATTGAAATCAGGAACGACGAGAAGAATTCAAATATAGGAAAAGATTAATTAATTTATCTCAATAATTTTAAATATATGTTACATTGCAAATGTAAATGGTATGCGAGGATACGTTACGTTCTCCAAGTGTAATCAGAATAAATGTTCAAGCAGAATAATAAAAACTGGTTTTACATTGTTGAAAAAATGCCTTTTTATTTTTTTTTAACGATGCTATATCGAATTAAATTTACCTGTATTGCGTCAGCTGATTTTTTATCAGGTGTGATGCTCGCTGATGATGACGTCATAGTACTTGTTTTAAATGTAGAGATTTCGATGTGTTCTATGGAACTGATGACCACAAAAAGGAAGATGAAAATCCATGAGCTCTTCATTGTCTTTTAAGAAACTTTTCTGAAAATTTATAGAATTTTTTGTTTCACTTGTTTTAAAAGTTCGACTTTAAATAATTTTTTTCTAATTTGTCTTCATATTTTTTCATCGGCTTTAAAGAAATTTTATTATTTTTTAAAGATAATATTAATAATAAATATTGAAAAATAATTTTAATTGATAATTAAGAAATTATATTGAAAGAAATGACATTAGAGAAAAAGTATGTTTTTTTTTTATTTTGCTCATTGTAGGCTGCTTTTAATTAAACAATAAAATGCTTTCTTCGGTGGTTGTTTGCAAAGGAATGAATGTTGCAGATATTGCAGAAAAAATACATGAAATTAAATTAGGATTAAAAAGGTTCATTGGTGTATTATTGATATATACGTCATAGGAAGTTTCATTCATGAACCAGCCACTGATCAAGAAATATGTACATGAGATATGCCTAGTGTCGTTCATGTACTGATTAACGGCAATGTGTTTTCTTAAGAAATAAAGGAGAAAATATTCAATGGATGTAAACACATTATGGTTTTATACATCTGTTCTGTCTAAACTCCCTTTTTATTTTATTTTATGTGTGCATGGCCCTACCGACAGGTCACACCTTGTCAAACTCCGTCGTCGATTAAGTGTATAAATCAGGGGCGTAGCATCGTTTTGAAAGTGGGAAAAGGGAAAAGTTGCCCAAAGTCGAAAATCCTATTTCGTTGGGGAAGGGGGGGGGGTGTGAGGTAAACTTTTTCTCAGTGTTAACTACTTTCAGTACCAATTCTAATACGACATTTTCGTTACATCACTAAAAGTGTGGGCGGGGGGGGGGGGCAACAAGGCTTTCAATCAACATTTCTTATAGTATAAGTAAAGTTGGGAGAAAAGTTGGGGGGGCAGGGGCAGTACAACTATAAATAGAATTTACTTTTTTAACTTACTTTTCTCACGTTACATTTACATTTAAATATATGATATAATAATGATCTATTGACAAATAATGTTTAAGAATAGTTTTTTTAAAAATAATGTTAAAGAAAATATGGACAAAACATAAAATTGATAGATACATTATTTTTAATCTCTCATGTAGTGATAAGAAGAAGACGAGGAAATTGGTTTACTCTATTAGACAATAACAAATACCAGAGAAGCATTTATCAGCAGTTTCGTTTAAAGCCATCATTTCGTAAGTTCTATGGTCAATATAATTACCTTGTCAGCAAATACAATTTATCACTGAGTCAAATGCTGACTGAATTTTTTCATACCAATTGTTAGTCCATTATTTATATTCTGAATTGACGAGGGATTTTTTCCGTTATTTCCCGTTCATGACAAGGAGCACACGGCGGGTGTGACCGGTTGGAAGGGGATGTTCACTCCTCCATGGCAC
The DNA here is from genome assembly GCF_032062105.1 of Saccostrea cuccullata. Classification (NCBI taxonomy): domain Eukaryota; kingdom Metazoa; phylum Mollusca; class Bivalvia; order Ostreida; family Ostreidae; genus Saccostrea; species Saccostrea cuccullata. The sequence continues at coordinate 27,594 of NW_026939771.1, read as the reverse complement.
CTGATCCCACCTCTGGTGCTTCGGGGGTGCGTGTTTTCTCTGCCCTTATTTTGTATTGTTTTATGGACTTTGAGATTGAATACTGTTCGTTATCTCCATATCCTTCTTATCCCAATTTTAAAATATGAATTGTTAATGAAATAATCTCTTTACGATTCAAATATAAAAAATCTATCACATACTGACTTTAGGTAAACGTAAGTGTAAAAAAAACCCTACCCTTTCCGTCTGTGTCTTCTCATCTCATCTGAAACCCTTTAAATTAGAAGTTATATATATCTATATCTAATTATAATGATACTCACATTAGCATTTTTTATTGTTATTAGTATCAATTCAACAAAAGGCCTCGGTACACGTTAAAGTTGTTATTGAAGATAAAATATCGTTTTCTTTGTGGTCATTCACATTCAGAACACTATCCATTTCAGTGTTCCATACCTCTCAGATGAACACATTTGAGTTTTGTAAAATTAAAGGGCGTTCGATGTAATTATGTGAGAGAGTACTTTTTCAAACCGAACAGAAAGACGACTCTAGAAATAAAATATATAAAACTCCCTATAGGTATTTAAGGTAGTCCGATCCTCAGGTTTATAAAATTAGCAGTTAAGTAATTAAATATACTCATAAAAGTATTTCCAAATCCATAAAGTTATGTAAATTTATACACAGTATTTCTTTAAGTTAAAGATTAAAGTTAATTATATGATTTAGGAAACATCGTCAATATTTTTTAAGAAAAAGCAAATTGGAATATCAGTAATGCATTTTCAAATTAAAATTGATCAATAAATATATATTAGGTTAAAACAAGATAGGTATCCAGGCATTCAGAAAAAAAATGTTGTGATTTTTATACTTATTTGGTATTTTTTGTCTTTTATTTTCGTCATGTATTCTATACTACATAGTGTAAAAAGCTTTTGCTATCATTGCAAGACACCACAAATCACTTCTTATTTCATATCGTGCTAATAAGCTTTGGTATCTAAGGCTGGATTCAAGAAAAATTTTTAAACTCTAAAACTGTATTGATTTTTTTTCATAGGGTACAAATGTAAACTTTTATAAGACCCTTTTAAAACTTCCAAAAACCTTGAATCTTATAAAGATGAATAAAATGAAAAATGTTGCAAGGAAAAAAATTTTTAAGCATCATTTTGATGCAACTCACATTAAATATTTTTTGGAGTTATCATTCCTGGCAGAGGGTTGGATATTCATGAAAGGAAAATATATATATCACGGATATTCTCTTTTATAGTATCTACTCTAAATGTCTCCCCTCATTATCATGTAACAGAAAAAACCGTTGTCTGATGGAGGGGAAAATTCCGGTATTTTTTAGCGCAACGGGTGTTAAAACTTGGCGTTATAAATGCACGATGATTTTATTAGAAATTCTTTGTTATACACAATGAAATCAAACAAATACCCAATGCTAATATCTATACAGTAAACCAAGTGTGTAAAAAGGGACCACGCTACTATACTTAAGTGGAATACATGTACACCTCTCAAAGAAGGAAGATCAAGTGAAGCAATAGAATGAAGGATATGGAGATAACGAACAGTATTCAATCTCAAAGTCTAAAAAAATAATACAAAATAAGAGCAGAGCAAACACGGACACCCGAAACATCAGAAGTGTGATCAGGTGCCATAGAAGAGTGAGAATGTAAGAGATAGGACAAATCTTTCTTGAATTTTCCATTTTTGTTATATAGTCTGTAGCTTTTTTTACTTTGAGCATTGAATTTTCTTAGACATAGTATTTAAACCATTTTCACATAATTTAAAGAGCCATTAAATTGTTTTTTTTCCTTCACTACCATCCATTTTGGTATGTTCTAATTTTTTTTAAAAATATTATATATTATACATGTATATGGGAAAAACAAATTACATCTTCTATGTGTTGTATTTTTCAGATGGAAATCTTAAAAAATATAATTTGTTGCAAAATTATTTTCATTCGGAATTGTCCCATTTCTGGAATATCCAGTAGTCCGTGCTTGTGTCCTCTTCAAGTTTTGTATTGTTTTTAAGATGTGTAGAGATCGACCACCGTTCGTTATCTTAACCTTTTTCGTTGAGAAAAATGTATTAAGCAATAATCCAAGACTACAGTGTATGTATATGGTAGAGGCAGTTTAATTTATATCTGTTTACATTATGTCTTACTATTAATATAGGGATTGTAAAATGTATTGCTTTACTACATTTATGTGCATTTATGAGGTTCCATATAAATCAAATACTAATGACCTTGAAAAATACATCTAATTGGAATTACGTAGATTTATTACATACTTAGCAATGAATGCAGGTTTTTGCATATGCGATATGTCTGACGTCACATTAGCCATATCAGCCCTACAGGCCTGATATGGATCTCCGGGGCTGATACGGATCAGTGTCACAACCCTAGTTAATTAAACTTTGAAAAACAGTACCTGTCATCATACACATATTTTGGGAGTTACATATTCTCTTAATTTCAACTTTTTGAATGTAAGGATAATCTAATTGAAAAATAATAGATTATTTTCAAAATACAGGTCGGGAACATTTAAAATAGAAGAATTTATTATATGATTGAATACCGGTAATTCCTATCTTTATGATTGGCTGAGATCCAACTATGTGGAAAAAATACTACGTTATATTTACCTAGACGTGACGCTCCAGATATATACAAAGAATTATTTCCTCTACATTGATCTAAAAATAGATCGGGAAATTCCAAATTGATACAAATTGTTTTGGAAAGCTATTTAAACGAATATAACTTTTTTTTCATGTGAACAAAGAAGGATATGGAGAAGGATATGGAGATAACGAATAGAATTCAATCTCAAAGTTCATAAGAAAATACAAAATAAGAGCAGAGCAAACATGCACCATCGAAACATCAGAGGTGGGATCTGGTGCCATGGAGGAGTGAGTATCCCCTGCCGACTGGTCACAACCTACCAAATGATGACTTTAAACGAGACTCCTTTTATTCTTGTTTCATCAACTTGCTTGTCAATAATTTACCTCGTTGTAGAAATTGTACATACGTAGAGCATGTTCTTGCGTATCGAATCAACTTAGATATACATACTCAGTATCCAGGTGATGAAGGTATATTGCTGCATAAGTAAGGGAAGTTGACGATAGATAAGTTAAAGTCATCACGTTTATCATATAGCTTGATTGTTAGATTACCATTAGTGTCTTTTTCAAGTAAAATATCCAAGTATGAAACAGAAGTGTCGGACTCTGTGGCATCTTTTATCTCAAGCTCACCAGGATATATCGTATCGACGTAGGAATGGAAATAATCATTATTAATTGACAATACGTCATCGATATATCTAAATGTCTAGTTGAAGTCCACAGCAAATGTTTTCTTCTTTTCACGCATACGATTTTGTATAAATTCTGCTTCATATGAATATGAAGCAGAATAAGTCTGCTAATAACGGAGAGCAATTTGTACCCATGGGAATTCCAGTAGGTTGTTGGAATACCTGGTCTCCAAATCCACATAGATGTTGTCAATCAGAAACTCAAGCATCTTCTTGAAGTCAAATTCAGAGTACTTATGTGTGCAATCAGAATCTGTTTTAACAAAATAATTTTGCAAATGACCAATGACGAGGTAGGTAAATTTACTAGTTCCAAAACATAAGCGAATATATATTTTCGGATGAGGGAGGTTAGAGGGGATGCAGGGAACCCCCTCAAACAGTTTTACTAAACAATAATTTTTACCTTTTTTGGCTTTCAGTTTTCCCTGATAATACTCCTTCCTTTTCAAAATCTATCCTATCTAAAAGACTGACATTATATCTTTTTTTCATGGCATCTAAAATAGGGATAAAAACATTTAAATTGATACGACTGGTAAGGTTTAATTCTGCTTCTCTCTTTTATTTGGCTAGGACTTAATTAAATGCAAACAAGTAATGAGCTGTATCATTTCATCAGTGAATCATATGATAAAACAATTATTGCTGTTTTTTGAGGTTAATATAATGATTAAACCATCTACGAAGTACAATATTCATCTCACCCTTCGGGCTCGGTGAATATTATACTCCTCAGATGGCAAAATCATTGTATTGACCTAAAAAAAAAAACAGCATTAATTGTATAATTTAGAGATAAACCTTGACCATATGAGACAATAGATCGTGTACATGTACGAAGTCCGTGCATGATTATTTACTTATTTTCTCAATTTATTGTGTACTGTATTTTATCACCAAGTACGTAATTCACTATATGTATCAAAAATTAGTGGAGAAGTGTCTCAGCTATGAATGCAACAGATGATGAACAACTCATACATAAAGGCCACTTGAATAAGAGGCCCAATATAATCTGTAATCCAGGATCATATTTCCTTTTAGTAAAACACAAATAACAGTGATTCATTAGAAAATGTTTTAGGTTTCATATTAGATTGAACCTATATGTTTAAGGAATGCAGGCCGTGTTACTCTTTATGTAAATAAAAACATTATTTAATAGAAGTCAATAAATATTTTGTAAAATAACCTCACAGTGTTTTTAAAATTGTCCTCGATATAAGCTCCCAGAATCGGCGGCCAACATACGACTGTAGGCAAACTAGAATGTAAGTTGTCATGGTTATACATGATGAGTATATTGAATAAGGAAGAAAAATGATTTTCAACGGTTTTAGAAATTATTGAACATACAAAAAAATTCAAAATATATGAAAATTCAAAATATGTAACATGTATACTGAGATATATCATACAGTGTGTATTTAAAATCCTACTCATAAATACACATATTATAATTCAAGTACTTCCTGACCAATTGAAATTAATCGAAGTCTGAGCTCCAGATATAGTAAGGAAGTATAAATCCGGGAAAGGATTGGAGTCACTTTTCAGTTTTGTTGAGCATCATACGTGCAGATCAGCTTTGTAGAGCTCTACTAAACAAACAAAAACATGGTGTTCCAAGCCTACCTCTGCATATTTGTAACATTGTCTCAACCCTGGACCGTATGTTCTTCTGGGCAATTCTCGACAAACGAAACATTTAGATGGATTCCACGTGGATGGGATGGATTACCGCTATTCTGTCCAAATTGGTGCCATGACATGTGGCCCTCCGGAACTACAACAGACCAATGTTGTGCTTGTAAAGCTAAAAGTATTCTGGATTACAGTAACAACTTTCTCTCTTTAAATGTTTCAAAAGAGGGATATTTGGAAGGGGATAAATCTCCAGGAAATATAGATCTAGAATTTTCGTACAAATATCTTCAATGCTTTCCGAATAACATACAAACAAACTTATCACAAAATCGTTTTTTAAAAGTACCGAACCTGCCTTGTCTTCCAAATTTATGTGATTTTCCAGGAATAACAAGAGTCAATTTATCTCACAATCTTATCTTTGCTATACCAAATCTAACCTGCCTCGCAAATCTTACGCATCTGGATTTGTCGTGGAATTTAATAACTGTTTTAACTAAACATTCTCTTGTTGGAAATAGGAATTTAAGATTTGTCAACTTATCCCATAATTCCATTAGTTATATAGAGCCAGGGGCTTTGGCATCAATGGCTTCTCATGTTATCATTCTGAGAGGAAATTTTTTGATATCTGTTGACATCTTGGACATTGTTTTTGAAAGACCGTTTTGTTTTATTGATTTTTTGAACAACAGTCTTGTTACAGGCACAAATATAAACAACTGGAAAATGAACAGATCGAAAAAATATGGTCCAGGATTTGTAGATTTCTCACACAACCAATTCAAAAAAATGCCAAATGTAAGAAAACTGGGTTTCGCTACTCTTGCTGATTTGGGAAAACTATTTGACTTCGGCTTTGATGTACGACATAATCCTCTGGTATGCAATTGTAGAATCGTAAAACCCCTTTTGCTTTTTGAACAATTTATTAATATAGTGCATAGAGATTACTTCAATATAACTTGTGGATCTCCAGCGCCTTTCAGGGGGAGATCGCTCTTAACCATCATAAAAAATAAAGAAATAGGTGACTTGATTTGTAATTATACTTCCAACCCTGTGTGTCCTAGAGGTTGCTCTTGTATCGAAAAACCAGACAATTCAAGCTTAGAAAGGCGAAACTTAAAATTGGTTCTCTATATGAATTGTACTGGATCTGGACTAACGCGTCTTCCTCATATCCTTCCAGAAAGTGAAGAAATCGAATTCTATTTCAGAGGGAATACAATAGAAGAAATAACACAAGAACATTATATAGAACGCATCACTGTTCTCGATTTACCATTTATACCTACCTTTGAAATGGAAGCCCTCGAAAACCTTACTCATCTGAAGGTTTTCTCTATTCCAAGATCCCAACAGCTGCACGGAATTCCTCGAGTACTTTCTTTCTTGGATCCCTGTGTGTTTCTTCAACGGGAAAGTTTTCATATGTATTGCACTTGTTCAAATCTCTGGATGTATGATTGGATTCAAACAAAACAAGAAGATAATTGCACACAATATTCTTTTTATTGTTTAAAAGAACATGGTGAGGAACTACTGACAAAGTTCTTTTCTCATCTGGATTGTACAGACTTTGGTCAACATCAGTCTTATTTTGTCTTATTGTCAGTCTCCTCTACAGTCGTGTTTGCTTTCATCCTTTTTATTTTTGCTAACATATGGAAATTTGAAATCAAGATCATTTTAAGATCTAGACGAATATGTACAGCATCCAAGAAAACTCTGGACGAAGACTGTGTGGTTTACATTTCATATGACGAAAAGATCGAAGATTTGAACTCGTGGCTGATAAGGAGACTTGAACCATTTTTGAATAGGAATGATTTCACTGCATTTATCCCGTCACGTGACCTACCTTTGGGCTGCATAAGGTCAGAAGAGACTTCGAGGCAGATTTCTGTATCAAGGTACTACATCGTCCTCATGTCTGACGGCTACTTCGATGAGGATTCTTTTCTGACGCAGAGTGACTGGAAGTGTATCTGGAACAGTTACTTGTCAGACTCTAGAAAGGAATTGCTGGTCATAAACTACGATCTGATGAGGAAAACAGATGTTCCCTCTAAATCATTTAAGGCAGTCATGCGTTTTGGCAATGTCGTTGATTTTTCTTCGGGAGAGAAGAGAATATTTTCAAAGATGATGGAAAGGTTTCTTTAGTAACATTAAATAGAGGACATTTTTGACGGTTTCCAGATTATAGAACTGAACTTTTCCAGATAAATATCTGCAAAAACATTTATTTTGATATACACTGTAATTTTTATTTGTCTGCCTTTATGTTGTTTGCCCTTAACAATTTATAGTGTAACTTTGTCTATAATATGTGTATATATTAACTAGGAGAATAAGTAATGGAAATATGTCGAATACTGTTCTATAAGTAAAATTATCAGACTGTTTGAGAACTGTTAGAGCCAAATACAGTCTGATTATTTTACGTATAGAATTGCATGAGGCATATATCTTTCTTACAACATTGCCATTTTGATGTCCAAAAGTTATCTTGATGAGTCGTATAATTACACACTTGGAGTTCAGGCATCAATAGTTTTCTACCAGAAATCAGCTACATGTAATAAGTAGACAAAAGAAAAGGAGAGAATTTTTACGCAGTGAGTGACTCTTTATTTCATTCTTTCATTCATTCATTCATTCAATGGAAACAAACTTGTTAAATGAAGACAATTTTTTTAATAAGAAATGGATTTAAATTCGCATATTAACATTGCTTTATCAAAATCAATGAGATAGAACTGTTTAGGAAGGTTAAAACCTGATTTTCTTCGTAAATTTGCTCCTTTGGAGCAACTAAATTATCTTCATTTGTTTTCCCTGAATTTGTTTATTTTTGTTTCTGTTCATATTAAAAACCTTGTCATGTAATTCTTATTTTCGAGCGGCTACAGGTACATTAAAAGCCTGCAGGCATTACCTCTCAGGGTTGATTTAATAGTTGCATGCTATATAAATATAAGGAAATTAATGTAGAGGAAAGATTGAAATATTTGCGAGTACAACAAATCTGAAGCAGGACATAAAGCAGGACCCCTTGAAATTCTCGGTCACAATCGCCGATACTAACCCTGTGTGTTGGTTAGATACTTAGGAAATTCCCAAGTCAAATATAGTATAAAACAAAGGGTAACAATTGATTTGAAACACGTTTGCCAAAATACGACACGGTGATAGGTTATTTATTTTTAGTAGTGGAATATTACTGCCAAAGTAAGGAAGGTTGACGAAGAAAAAGCTGAAATCTTCTCATTTTTCCATACATATTAGTTGTTATTAGTTTTTAGTTAACCTTTTTCGACTATGGTCAGTAAATCGTCTTAATATGAAACAAATATCACCAACTCTTAGGTGTTTTTACTTCAAGCTCATTGGCATATATCAAACCGACACATGCATGGAAATAACTATTGTTAATTGATAAAAAGTAGTCATTTATTTGAATATCAAGTTGAAGGCCGAAGGAAGTAATTTTCTTCTTCTCCTTTAAAATATTTTTAAATACAGGTAGATATTGCTTCAGAGCATATACCAATTCTCGAGAGAGGTTATGATAAAATCTTATTTTGTTTGAATCCACTGTGTTGAGGATTTCAGTGGATGTTTTCTTTTGTATAAAGGTTTATCGATTTTTTAAATATAATTTCTGAAGTTTGCATGCACATGTTATATTTGGTCTCAACATATTTACTTTTAATCAAAGGAACCGAAAATGCGATCACAATGTTAACTTCTGGTTACAATTAGTTTGTTATTAAGTGTCCCACTTAACATGACGTTACCATTTCCCGGTCAATTTAGACCTTTAATCGGCATTCAGGGACATTGAGCAGTGAGAGATCTTTTCGTGTCAATATCTACTGCGACAGAGGACCTCGGTTCTATATTTTTTCCTAAAAAACCAGTCTCCATGTACCACAATGGGATTCGATCCGAGACGAAATTATAAACATAAACGCTATAATCACACGGCTTGAAACATTGCTATTCCTGACTTAGAACAGTGTAGGCCTTTTAATAAACTGTTTTGTGGTTTAAAAAGCATTAATTGCTCGAGCCCATGTTATGCAGTAAAACCTATTTATTCATTTCTGATTTGTTTTGATGTAGAACCTATGTCGCAAAAGTCTTTGTCAGAAGATTTTCAAACTTTTCAATATGATAAATTAGTACTTTCTTATCAATCAGTTAAAAGCTCTTGTTTCTTTGTTGTTTTTTTTTTAATCTAGAACAGTCTGTGAAACTTGGTATGGTGATTACATACTGCGACTACACATTTTTAGGGGTCCTTGTCAAGAAGAGAAAATGAAAATCACAAAATACCTCTTCAAACATCGTCGTTTATAGACATTATTAAGTGAACAATATTAAGCAATATTTCTCTAGAATAATTTCTTTTCTCATTCAATTGACATAAAAAATACTTCCACATTTTATATTAAAAAAAAAATAGGCAAATGAAGTCTATTTTTCCGTCAATTTTCCACCCTACATTTGTAAATATTTTTCATAAGTTTTTGTCACACTGTTTTCAATCTTTAATACGATGAAGGACATACCCAAATGATTACAAGAAGGATATGGAGATAACGAACAGTATTCAATCTCGAAGTTCATTAAACAATATACAAAATCAAAGCAGAGCAAACACGGACCTCCGAAACATCAGAGGTGGGATCAGGTGCCATGGAGGAGTGACCATCCCCTGCCGACCGGTCACACCCGCCGTGTGCTCGTTGTCATGATCAGGAAATAACGGAAAAAATCCGTCGTCAATTCAGTTTATAAATAATGGACTAACAAGTGGTATGAAAAACGTCAGTCAGCATTTGACTCAGTGATAAATTGTATTTGATAACAAGGGCATTGTATCGACCATAGAACTTACGAAATCATGACTTTAAACGACACTACTGATATTCTTGTTTCATCAGCTTGCTTGTCAATAATTTATCTCGTTTAAGAAATTGTTCATACGTAGAGCATGCTCTTCGGTATCGAATCAACTGAGATATATATACTCCGTATGCAGGTGATGAAGGTATATTGCTACATAAGTAAGGGAAGTTGACGATAGAAAAGTTGAAGTCATCACGTTTATCATATAGCTTGGTTATTAGATTACCATTAGTGTCTATTTCAAGTAAAATATCCAAATATGAAGCAGAAGTGTCGGACTCTGTGGTATCTTTTATCTCAAGCTCACCAGGATATATCGTATCAACGTAGGAATGGAAATAATCATTATTAATTGACAATACGTCGTCGATTTATCTGAATGTCGAGTTGAAGGCCATAGCAAGTGTTTTCTACTTTTCACGCATACGATTTTGCATAAATTCTGCTTCAAATGAATATGAAAATAAGTCTGCTAATAACGGAGCGCTATTTGTACCCATGGGAATTCCAATAGATTGTTGGAATACCTGGTCTCCAAAAACCACATAGATGTTGTCAATCAGAAACTCAAGCATCTTCTTGATGTCAACTTCAGAGTACTTATGTGTGCAATCAGAATCCGTTTTAACAAAATAATTTTTCAAATGACCAATGACGAGGTAGGTAAATTTACGAGTTCCATTTTTATTGAAGAAGCAGCTGTCAATGATATCAAAAAGCCTGGATTTTAATTAGTTGTGGGGAATTGTTGTGTATAAAGTTGAAAAGTCGTAAGTTTTTAAGCTGTTGATTTTTGTAAAGTCTTGTGATTTCAAATTTCCCAAAATATCTTTAGAATTTTTAAGTATCCACATCTGATTCACACCACTTCTTGAATATATAGTTGCACAGTACTCTTGAAGTTTTTCCTTCACCACTTTCAGTAAAAAAGTAATTAAAATAAATACCTTTCGCCTCTAACTAGTGAGAGATAGGTTATTTACCGATGCTAATATTCTTGACCTTTTTGCACTTACACGGGATTTAATTATTAAATGTTTGTTAGGGGTTACTTTCAGATTAAAATTGTTTACCAAATTTTGTACTTTTTATTAAAAATATCATGTTTCATGTTTTTATATGTTACAGACTTCACAGCCATAGAGAGAGCTTTGGAAAACCAAGATCTCAGGATTTTAAACCTAGAAACGTTGAAAACTGAACTGGTAGATCCGCAGGAACAGAAAATTACAGAACTGGAGATTCATGTCAAGCAGTTACAGGATTATGTGGTACAACAAGAAAAACGCTCAAGGAAGTACAACTTATTGTTTTATGGCATCCCAAAGTCTGATCAAGAAAACACTTCCGAGACTTTTCTTGAGCGTTTGAGACACAACTTGAAAATCCCAGAAGAAGATATCAAGGCCATTGTAATCCAAAATTCACACAGAATTCCAAAAAATCCGTTAAATACCTACAAGCCAGATGTACCAGAGGCAATTATAGTGAAGTTTGTGAGAATGGCTGACCGCAATCTTATTCTTTATCATGCAAGAACGCCAACGCTTCATAAAAGCATGACAATTCAGACAGATCTCGCAAATCCTTTGCAGGAAAAGCGTAGTAAACTAGCGCAAAGAGCATACAGGATGAGGAGCCAAGATAATCTGAAAACCCGCATTATAGAAACGAAGGGTGATGTTCTTCTGCAATTTCGTGCAAAGGGAGAAGAGGACTGGAACATCTATAAGCTTTAAGTTTGATGTTGTGCCAGATTTTGGTTGTTTCTCTTTTCTCCATTCCATTTATGGAAGTTAACATTATTATCAGCTATGGTATATGTAGTACAGTGTATATTATTGTGGTATTTTTTTTCCTTCCAATATAATTGATGTTAATAAACATACACTTATAAAGAGTATTGTAGCTTATTTGTACATTAGTTTTTTTAAAATGTTATAGACCAATAAGCAACTATTAGTGGATCGCGGGTGGCTTAATATATAGCCTCACATACTAGCTAACGAATTGTATTGAATCCTATAGGTAGTCTATTTGAGACAATTTTTTTTCAAGTCGGTATAGACCAGTAAGTAAACACCAGAGGGTCTCGGATGGCTTAATATGTAGCCTCACATACTTGTCTGATTTTTTTTTCTTTTTTCATGTTTTTTTAGTACACATGCACGAAGAACATTTGAATGTTGTGTATGAGGTGTGTATATGCAATATACTTAGATACTTATTATCACCTTACCTTAAAAGCAAATGTCACTTCTTAGCATAACTTCTGTAAACTGTAGGGGTTTAAACGATAGTAAAAAAAGAAAAGATGTTTTTAGCTATCTTAGAAATTTACAATCCTCAATATATTGTCTTCAAGACACCCATTGTACAGAGAATGAAAAAAGCTCAGTGTATGCCCAGTGGGGCCATGATATTATGATGAGTGCAGGAAAACAGATGCTAGAGGAACATTAACTCTTTTGAATAATAATGTAGAAGTTAAAATTTCTACGTGAAGTCTGATATTAATGGAAACTTCCTTATTACTTATATGACGGTGGATAATAGATATAATATTACTATGGTTAATTTATATGGTCCAAACAGAGATGATCCATAGTTCTACTCAGAGATTGGTAATATAGTTGAGGAATATGGTAATGAATTTATTATTATGTGTGGAGACTGGAATTTAGTTCAGAATTTTCAGTTAGACTGTAATAATTATATTAGGAAAAATAATCCTAAAAATAGGGTAGAAATACAAAACCTAAAAGATAAATTTAGTCTTGTGGACCCTTGGAGAGTAAAAAACCCAATAATAAAAAAATCACCTGGAGCCGTATAAACCCTATTAAACAAGCAAGGCTAGACTTTTTTCTTATATCTGAAGAATTATTGCCAATTTTGGAAAATGTTAAGATCATTCCAGGGTATAGAACCGACCATTCAATAATTAGTATTGAATTTAGAATTAATGATTTTCAAGGAGGTAGAGGTTTTTGGAAAATTGATAATTCCCTATTAAGGAACAAAGCATATATTTTTTTAAAAAACCTATAAATGATACAGTAGCAGAATACACAATGCCCCCTTATACTCCAGGACCTGATGCTGAATTAAATATTCCCAAAGATTTATTTTTGGATGTACTGTTAATGAAAATAAGAAATCTAACTATCTATTATTCAACTCATAAAATAAAGTAAACCTCCACACGCAAATAAAAATACTACAAGAAATGTACGACATTTGTCCAACACAGTTATATTCAGATTTATTAATTAAATGAACTCAAGACAGAAGTGGAAGAAATAATGAAATATGAATTAAAAGGACTACTTGTAAGAAGTTATTGTAAATGGATTGAAGAAGGGAAAAAACCTACTAAATATTTTGGTGCGCTTGAAAAAAGAAACTATAGTAATAAAAAACATATTTAAACTTGTAAATGAACAAGGTGTAGAGGTTAATAAACAAGATAAAATTCTGGAAGAGATAAAAACTTTTACAAGACATTATACGGAAACAAAGATCATCTTCTTGATGTTAATCTTGAAGAATTAATACATGATAAGGATGTTTAAAAAATCTCAGACAACATGAAAAATCAACTGGAATTAGAAAAAACTAAGCAGGAAATATTTGAAGCATTAAAATCATTCAAAAATGACAAATCACCAGGAACAGATCGATTCACTGCAGAATTGTTTTTTTAATTTTTTTGTCAGATATTGGGTCCTATGTATTTAACTCTTTTAAATGTAGTCTTGCCTCGGGTAAGCTTTCAAAATCCCATACTCGAGGAATTATTTCAATGTTACCTAAAGGACATAAACCACGAGAATATTTTAAAAACTGGAGGCCAATTTCACTTCTAAATACTTCATATAAGCTTTTATCCAGAGTATTAGCTAATCGAATGAAACCCATTTTAATTAAAATTATCCATGAAAATCAAAAAGGAAGCAGGAAGATATATAAGAGAAAATTCTAGATTACTTTACGACATCATTCAATATTGTCATGAATATAATACACCAGGAATGATACTGTTTCTTGATTTCGAAAAAGCATTTGACTCAGTCTCATGGAAATTTTTTTCAAAGTTTTAACCTTCTTTAAATTTGGTGAAAAATTTCAGAATGCTGTAAGAACCTTATTTAAAGAGGCAAAATTATGTGTTATTTGAAATGGCTTTTTCTCATAATTCTTTAACATTGGCAGGGGATGCAGACAGGGTGGCCCTATTTCTCCATACCTTTTTCTTCTTTGTGTAGAGATAATGGGCATAATGATAAGAAATAGTGTATCAATCTAAGAAATAGTTGTAAATGATAAAGAATATAAACTATTGCAATACTAGTATGCAGATGACACTGTATTATTATTAAAAGGTACCAAGAATTCACTAAAGTCAGCATTGTTACTAGTGGATGAGTACGCAAAATACTCAGGATTAAAGCCAAATTATGAAAAAACTAAATATGTGAAAATAGGATCCTTATCAAATGAATCAAATGAATATCTTACAGATATTGAAAATCTTCAATGGTCCCAAGACCCATTTACAGTTTCAGGTATTACATACTGTGTGAATTAGAATAGTAAAGATATATGTACGAGTTGAATTTTAGTCCAAAAATTAATGAAATTCAATCACTAATTAAGTCATGGTCTAGACGAATTATCTACAGCAGGTCGTTACTGTAATTAAAACTTTGATTCTTCCAAAGATCACACATCTACTAATTAGTCTTCCAAATCCTTCCAGGGAAAAGATAAAGGAAATCGAAACAATTTTATTATGATTATATATGGAATTATAAAACTCCAAGAGTAGCAAAAAAGGATATCATTCAAAGATATGAAAAGGGGGTTTAAGAATGATATGTCTTGATTCTTTCTGTAAAAGCCTAAAATTACATGGATTCGTAGACTTTTAAATGATACTTGTCTGTCAAGTTGGAAAGATTTGCTTGTAAGTACTCTGCCAAATGTAGCAAATATTGTGCTTTTTGGAAGACAAATACTAAATAACTTGTCAAAAGCATACATGTAAAAACCTGTTTTGGAGAGATATTTTTGGCATTTTTTGAGCTTAGGAAATATATTGACTGTCAAAACTCGATTCTTAGCTCTGTGTGGTTTAATGATGCTATATGAATTTATAACAAAAATGTCTATTACAAACAATAGTTTGTCAATGGTGTGCATCGTTTATTAGATTTTTTTAATAGTGACGGTACAATGATGAACTATGAACATTTTTGTCAATAATATGGTTTAAAACCTTTTACACAATTTTTAGGAATAATAGAATGCATTGAAAAAGTTACATTTCGGTTATATCATAGAATATATTGTTCAAAATATACAACCTTATTATCCAGAATTTTTATAAAAAACATTAAGAAACATGAGCAAGGTTCAAGAGATTTTTATGATATCTTTATTGACCAGAAATGGAAAAAACCAAAATGGGAATTGAAATGGGAAAATGAACTCGACATGAATGTAAATATATGGTGGAAAAAGCAAAATATTCTGTTTTTTAAAATAACTGAAGATGTCCAGTTGAGGTGGTTTCAATATAGAATTGTACATAGAATTCTTGCAACTAACACATTTCTATATAAAATTGGAATTGCAGACTCAGAAATTTGTACATTTTGTGAATGTAATGTACATGTGGAACTTTAGGCCATTAATTTTGGGAATGCATTTATGTAAGTGAAATATGGGATAATATATTAACATGGAAAAAAACTTCATTCAGATATCACATTGAACAAAACTGATGTTTTACTTAGTTAATATTACAAATATTTCACATTTTGAATGTGATAATATGTATAGCAAAAAGACATATTTATAGAAAAACGAGTAAAAAAGAACTACCGTCCCTAATGGGAATTAAATCTGAAATATTATATTTATAACAAACGTGAAAAATTCATTTATACCAAAAATTGTGAACTAGACAATTTTAATAGAAGATGGGCATGGCTTTCCATAGGTAATAATACTGATACTTTAGTCTATTTCTCCTACAACATTAGTTGTGACAAAACAATGAATTCTATACTTTTGTTTATTTGAATTCTCATGCAATGATATATGCATATGCACGCAATTGAGTGAATGGAATATGAAAGATGAATGTATGTAAAAATAACCTCATGTTACATTAATGTATATGTAAAAACTACTATGTTAAATTAACTTATAGATTCCAAGGCTCCCCAACCTTGGCTATAAGGACACAACATATACATGTACTGGGGTAATAAAAATATTTAAAAAAGAAAAAAAAATTGAATTAAGATTATTTCGGCATGATTTTGAATTGAATTCTGTGAATTACAAAATGCAGTATTTTCTACCATTTCTATCAAAGGTGTAAAGTAAGGGAAAAGTGACATTTAATTAATCATGACGTCATAATGGATCTAGCACAGGCTAAACACATTAACAAGTTATAATGTCATACGACGTAGGTTCTACGTTAAGCATTAGAGTGTCAGGTAAAAGAGCTCGAAAGTCCAAAAAAAAAGATTGTAAAAAAAAAAATAGGCAGGTAGCATAAAAGACGTCTTATTACATTCGAAATAATGAAACATATGGAGATAACGAACAGTATTCAAGATCAAAAGTCCATAAAACAATACAAAATAGGAGCAGAGCAAACACGGAACAAAACATCAGAGGTGGGATTAGGTGTCATGGAGGAGTGAGCATCCCCCGCCGTGTGCTCCTTGACACGATCGGGAAATCCGTCGTCAGTTCATTGTACGTATAAAGAATGAAATAACAATTAGTATGAAAAACGTCAGTCAGCATTTGACTCAATGATAAATTGTTTTTGGTGATAAGATCATTGTATCGACCATTGAACTTCCGAAATTATGACTTTAAACGAGACTCCTGAAGTTCTTGTTTCATCAACTTGTTTGTCAATAATTACCTCAGAAATTGTTCACACGTAAAGCATGCTCTCACGTATCGAATCAACTGAAATATATAAACTCCGTATGCAGGTGATGAAGGTATATTGCTGCATAAGTAAGGGAAGTTGACGATAGAAAGGCTAAAGTCATCATGTTTATCATAGAGCTTTGTTGTTAGATTACCATAAACGTTTTTTTTCCCGAGTAGAATATTCAAATATGAAACAGATGCGTCAGACTCTGTGGTATCTTTTATCTCAAGCCCAGCAGGATATGTGGTATCCACAAAATAATGGAAATTACCATTGATATACGTCGTCAAATATATCTAAATGTTGAGTTGAAGTGTTTTCTTTTTTTCACGCATTTTTTGCACAAATTCTGCTTTTGCTATGAATACAAAATAAATTTTTAAAGAACTGCCGATTTGGTCATTGGAAAACTTCTTAAAAATATATAAACGAATACATTCCGCAAAACGTCAAAGTACAAACACCTTTCTGAAGATTCAAAGATATACGTTTATTGCTTAAAAGATAGAAATATAAATAATAAAGAAAAATGATTCAAAGCTTTTACAAGGTAATAAATTAAAATAATGATGTAGTTCGAAACGGGTAGTAGATGAAATATAAAATTGTACATTATACGTACCAGAGGACAACAGGTATTAAGTGAAATGTAATAGTTTTTTTGGAAGTCTTAAGGTTTACATGCATCAAGAGCTTATTCAGGATATTTAAAACTTTTGTATGTGACGAGATTTGATACAAATTTGAGATTGTGTGCTGGTATTATTGTGGATTACATTAAAGTGATAATGTTTCACTTGACAAAACAATCTGTTAAAAATGAATGAGGAAGCACTTTCAAATGAACTAGGGGATTTTGGGGATCTAAATTAGAGACAAAATCACCAGATACAAACCGACTTGTACAGAATTAGAGAATAAATCACTGGATACAAACAGAGTTGTTCTGAATTAGAGGCAAAATCACAGGACATAGACGAACATTCTACAGAGAAATGAAACCAACATGACATCACAAGCCTGTGTCTTTTATCTTGTAAATCTGTTTCTTTCATTAATTCTGTTTTATTCCGGGGAAACGTATTCCAATGGAACCTTTCAATGGATTCCGCGAGGATGGGAAGGCCTACCTCTTTATTGTCCAATTGACTGCAAAGACCCCGAATTTGCCGGACCGTCGATAGAAACCTGTTGTGCCTGTCACTCTAAAAGTATTCTTGATTACAACAACAATTTCTCTCACCTGAACATTTCAACAAACGGATACCTGGAAGGAAATACGTCTGCTAATAATATAGCTCTGGAGTATCCCTACAGGTATTTAAAAGTTTTTCCAAAGAATATCTGTGACTTTCCAGGAATTACAAAGATCAATTTTTCTTACAATCTTATTCTAGAAATACCACATCTTACCTGCCTCCCAAATTTGACACACCTGGATTTGTCTTGGAATTTAATTACAGTTTTACCGCAGATTTCACTGACTGAAAACAGGAATCTGAGATTTGTTAATTTGTCTCATAATGCCATTAGTTATACTGACACGGGGGCTCTGGCATTCATGGCTTTTCATTCTCTTAATTTAAACGGAAATCTACTCACTTCTGTCGACATCACGGATTTTGTCTTTGAAAGACCATTTTGTAAAATAGACTTATCAAATAATAGTCTGACCATGGCTACAAACAAATTTAATTGGAATATGACCTTGAATAAAACATATGGTCCAGGTCACGTAGATTTCTCACACAATCAAGTCAAAGAATTTCCAGATGTAAGAAAATTGGGCTTTACGAATATCCTTGATTTGGGAAAACTTTATCACTTTGGGTTTGATTTTAGATTCAACCCTTTGATATGCGATTGTAGAATTGCCAAACCTGTAATGTATTTTAAGTCATACATTCAGATAATGTCGAGAGACTACTTCAGTATCACCTGTGGGTCACCAGATTCCTTTCGAGGAAAAACGATACCAGGTATCATAAAGAATGGACAAATAAAAGACTTGATTTGTAATTATACCTCAATATCTGTATGTCCCCCAGGGTGTTCATGCATTGAAAGACCAAAAATAAGGAGATTATCAAAAAAAGAAATGACAATTTCGCTTCAAATGAAATGTACAGGAGCTCGACTGAAACGTCTTCCCCATATCCTACCTGAAAGTGAAGAAATCGAGTTCTTTTTGAGACGGAACCCAATTCAAGAAATTACAAATGAACATTATTTAAAACGAGTCACTGTTCTTGATTTACCATTTATACCTTCGTTTGAAATGGAAGCCTTGGAAAAATTTACTCTCCTGCAAGAGTTCTCAATCCCAAGAACCCAGCAAGTCCACGGAATTCCTCGTTTACTTTCTTTCTTGGATCCGTGTGTATTTCTTCAGCAGGGGAATTTTGTTATGAATTGCACCTGCTCACATTATTGGATGTACGACTGGATTCGTACAAAAGAAGCTAATAATTGCTCGTCTCATTCCTTTTATTGTTTCGAAGGAGGTAAAGAAAATTTATTGACAACGTATCTTTCACGCCTTGATTGTAAGATCCCTGGTCAAGAGCCGAATTACATTCTCCTGTTGTCCGGTTCTTCAGCATTTGTGTTTGCATTTATCATCGTCATTTTTGTGCACATTTATAAGTTTGAATTAAAGGTCATTCTACGGTCTAGACGATTAATTACAAGTTCCAAGAAGACGTTGGACGAAGATTGTGTTGTTTACATTTCATATGACGAAAAAATCAAAGATTTAAATTTGTGGCTCAAAGAGCGAATCGAACCCTTCTTAAGACGCAATGAACTAAGTGCATTCATCCCAACACGTGACTTGCCTCCGGGCTGTATCAGATGCGAGGAGACTGCCAGACAGATTTCTGTCTCTAGATACTACATCGTATTCCTGTCCGACGATTACTTACACGAGGACTCCCTACAGACCGGAAATGAGTGGAAGTGTATCTGGAACAGTTACTTGTCCGACTGTAGGAAGGAATTAGTGATCATTAACTACGATATGATGAACATGGCAGATGTTCCATGTAAAAAAATCAGAGCATTCATGCGTTTTGGGGATGTAGTGGATTTTGCTTCAGGGGAAAAGAAAATATTCTGCAAGATTTTGGACAAGTTTCTAACAAATCATTAACTTCTATATATTTAACTTTATCTTTTAATTAAATGATTGGT
>NW_026939771.1:0-2500 GCF_032062105.1 Saccostrea cuccullata | reverse complement strand
TTTTCCATAAATTTTTTTCTTGATTATTTCATCTAAAGTGCAGATACATGTGTATATGTAAAAAATAGCTTTGAACATATCATGCAACCCCTGCATGGTTGGAAGTTCTGTTCTAAGTGAAGATCTTACAGGTAGTGTTGTACTTCACTTATAAGTGACTTATAGATGACTAATACTTGATAAAGTATGAAGGGTTAATGCTTGACTTATAAGTCACTTATAGTCACTTATAAGTGACTATACTTGCATAAAGCATAAGTGGCTCATACTGGCTTATAAGTCACATACAGGTCAAGCAGCTCATTTGCATATAAAATCCTAATGAGTAACATATTAGTCACTTATAAGTTAAATGTATCAGTGAAGTGTATGTCCAGAATAAACAACTTATAAGTAAAAGAATAAATCACTTATAAGTCACTTATCAGAAATTTCTGTAAGGGTTCCTCAAAGAAAGAAGAGGGAAATCCGATCTATTTATTTTTTGGTACGGAAAAAAGCAAACTTAATAACTTTTAGGAAAAATTAACACGAAAAAAGAGAAAAATTATTACAATCATCACATAAAAAAAGGAAAGTTAATTAAAATCATTGTTTAAAATTTCCTAAAGTCTATAGAAGAGCCGTTCTGTGTTAAGAAAAAGATAGCTGTTGCCATCTATTGAAGGCGTCATCATCGGAATAAAGTACGACTTGAAATCTTTTTGGTGTTAGGAAATCTACAGTACATCAGGTTTGCGAGGTCATTATGAAGTATCTGTTTGAATATTATATGCATTTGAATATTATATGCATTTTCCAGGAGAATGAAATGGGCAATCACGAAACAAATAATATAAATATGAAAGAAACACGAATCCCCTAGAAATTCATGGTGGGACCGGTTCCCAAGGAATGAGAATGCTTAAAAATGCTTATTTTCAACAGGGTTGTTGAAATTCCTGTAGCATCAATTTATATGGCAGTTGCCTTGATTTAAAAACAAAGAAAGTTAGAAGAAAGTCAATATTTAAATGGCCTGGGGCCCGGGCGATTGATGTAATGCCTATTCCTATCACAGCCTCGGAGCATTCCCAATTCTGCAGGGCACATGTTTGCGTGTTCACAACTATATGTTTTAAATTTAGAGGCATAAACATAGGTTTGCTAGAAAGGGTGCAAGATGCGCAAGTTTTTGCAAATTCAAATTTATCTCAGAGGACTCTGGAGATATAGTGTGGATCCTTGTTTTTAGAGTTGAAACAGCCATTTGTGGAAAGAACTACTAGTATTCTAGAACAACCCGGCGTATCCTTTAAAGCAGTACCCTTATCAAAACTCAAATTACGTTCAGCTGTCGTTGAAGTACAGCATAGATGACCATAAAAAATCCAGTTTTTTATGTTTTGCTTTCTAGCCGCCATGCTAACAGACTGATATTATACACACAACAATTCATAAACAACCGAAACAACACTTAAAATGGTTAAAATGGAGATTTATGCAATAAACAAAACAAAATACATACATAAGTAAATTTGCTGCGAGTTCATACGACAAAATTTACACACATGAACTATTAATTTGCGACAACATGTATGCAAAAGTTAATTTGCACCTAGTTCTGACCAGGTGTAAATTTACTTAACTGTGCAGAATTTACATGTGAGCAAATCAATTCATACGACAAAAATTGCACATGTGAGTAAATTTACATATGAGTAAAATATACTGAGGTATGCAAATCATGTCGCATGAATGGGGTATAAGTTTAATAAATCTCAGGTTTGCCACTAGTGTTCATCTAACGATCTAACGAACTACTTTCACAGTGTTACGTGTTTTGACTTATCTACTGTTATTTCATGACAATTTATCAAATGGTTGTGTATAAGGTTGAAAAGTCATAAGTTTTTAAGCTGTTCATTTTGGTAAAATCGTGTGATTTCAAATTGTCTAAAAGTTCTTTGGAATTTTGGAGTATCCATATCTGATTCACACCACTTCTTGAACATATTGTTGCACAGTACTCTTAAAGTTTTTCCTTTACAACTGTCAATATCTTAGTGAGGAGTAACGAAAGAGGCTTGGTTGAACATTTACTGGAACCCGCAATGTATCTTTGTTTTTAATGATTTTTATGAAGTTTCGGAATCCAATATATATAGGGTAGCTCAAATTCATTTTGGCTCTGTGGAATATTAAAAATATGTAAAACCGACATATGATTTTGAAGAATTTCTTTCTTAGAAAGGGAAGTATGAGTATAGGTAGGATTGCCACTTGTAGAATTAAATCCAAGTTCTTCTAAAATACAATTTATATAACGAGCCTTACAAACGAAGACAATGTTGTTACCTGCTTTGTCGGCAGGGACAAGTACGCACTGATCAGGTAATCTATCTAATTCTTTTTTCACTTCTGGATTATTGAACACTGAAGGATAGATGGTTTTCATATTACCCCTCAATCATGGATCTGATTTAATCCTTTCTGACAAGGTGTCAACGTCTTCATTTTC
>NW_026939770.1:0-9253 GCF_032062105.1 Saccostrea cuccullata | reverse complement strand
AAAACATGCTTTATCATCGTCTGTTGGAACAAAATCTCCTAATATTATGTCTGATAAAAAATTAATAGTAAATCACCTTTTTTTTACATATTCCGTAGGAAATGTTTTTATATACACGTCATTTTAAAAATATTAGACAAATCCTGTTTATTTAGAAAAAGTAGAACTGTTTGTTTATACTTGTATGTGACGCAATCTTTGTTTTAGACTATGCCTATCCTTGCGGTCGGTGTTACTCAGAGTCGCTCTAAAAATAGAATTCTCAAGGTAATGAAAACAATTCGGGAAATCTTTCCTGTTTACATTCCATGGGCAAGACAATCCCTATACCCGGAGGCTGTCATACAGCCTCCGTCTAAAAAGCGCACAGTGAAATATTTTAAGGAAAAGTCATGTGAACACATACATTTGATCCTATAAATAACATATGGATTTTCCCTCTTTAAAAATATATTGTTTGCCGTACGGCATTCATTAGACACAAAGGCATCCTATTTATAGGATCGTCGTCAAACATTTTCCGGGTCATAGTTATCGTTTACTTTGCCTTAAGACAACATCACGTTTTTCAGCGATTTTCACTATAGAGAAATACAGTTCGCATGTAAACAATAATATTACGATATTTTGTGATATTACGATTTTTCGTATTGGACTGGACTGGTAAAGGTAAGCCATTTTTGTTTTCTTCAGCTAACTAATCAACATTTAAATAAAAAAAAAGATTTGATAACTGAATACAAAGATTCGTTATATTATAAAATTTGATGATATATTTTTATATGTGGTAAAATTTATTCCTATAATTCTTGACAATATTTTGATAGGAAAAATATAAATGAACTTAAAGAAAACAAATTCTCACAAAAATGTCACTTTGTGCTACATGTATGTCCTTTATTCATCATAATCTATTTACTTTCGTTTCACACAAATGTGTTTTCCATTGTGTATATTTTTAAACGCATTGGATATTTTACCGTTTTATTATTAAGTAAGTGTACTGTGAAAACTAGAAATAAAATGAAATGTGATGAATTCAAAAGAATTTTAGAAAAGTATTTACCTTATTTTGTTATTTTATGTTGTCTACATTCATAGCAGGCATGTATCATCGGGTTTGAAAGTGTGTGTATGGGGGGGGGGGGTAGCCGAAGAATGTTTTTTTATTTGCCTTGAAAAGTTGACAAGCCAAAAAAAATTAATTAAATTGATTTGATTGAAATTCGACCTTTTTAATTATTCAGATTAATTATAATTCTGTCATTTGATTTAATTAGTAATTATTTATTACATAATCTCAGAGTATGATTCAAACGCAGTCGAGTAAAACACACCTTCAACGATAATTTTTTTTATTTCATAATCTCAGATTATGAATCATTTATTCACTTCTAAACACTGTACATAAAGGAATGTGTCTGTATAAATGTAGATGCGATCTAGCGCGACACAGGTAAACAAGTTTGGACAGATCAGAATATTAACTGGTTCGAACTAGTTTAAAAATCAATAACACGACGCCATTTGTAATTGAAATTGGGTTGTTTTATATTTCAGTTCTATATTTCAAGAACATAAGAATATTTCCAAATTGATTGATTCATTCATTGCATGAAAAAAATATATATATACGGGAAATACATCAATGTTTTTTTTAAATATATATGAATGTATTGAAGTAAACATGCAAGTAATCACTTAATAAAACAGCCGAGGGAGCTTAACCTTTTAATCAAAATAAATTCTCAAATGATGGTGTGATTATATCCTATAAATGTATTTAGAATAATCAAACATATCTTCGTTTCAATATTAATCCAGACAAGCAATGTAACCTAGGTTTTTTCTTGATGATTATACTTAATCATTAGTATACGATATGTTTTCAGATGTGTCTTAAGGATTAATAAGATGAAAGGGTTTAAAGTCTCGAAAAGTTCGTTTTAACAAACCGGTAGAAACACAAATCCAAATGATAAATCACACATTTTTTATCCATAGATGTATTAAAGTTATCCAACCCTAGTTAGAAAAACAAAACATACAGTGTTTTGATTATGTTAACCACGATGTGACCTACACGCATTGAAGCGAGATCGCGTCTTACCTCGGTCAAATTGATCTATGGTTGAAAATTAAAAGTTAGGGTCGGCGATTAAGAAATCATCCAATCAAATTAAAGAAGTCTACGGTCAGTTTCTCGGGTATGTAAGGCCCAATGATGATCGAAAAAATCACTTTGTGGTGGAACAGTCGACAAGGTAAGTCGCTCTAATATTCTTAAAATAATTTAAAGAACATTTTTAAATCATTTTTATCAAGATAATTGGGTTTTTTTCACTTCTAAAATAAAGTGGGAAGTTGAAGTGTTTTGGGGTAAGCTTATTTTATTATTTTATTTTTACTTTTTGTTAATGTTTAAACAGATATTTAATAGTATTTTCTATCTTTAATTGCCGAGACTGATTTCAAGTGAGGATTTGCAGTATGTGGTAGAGATTCAACTAAAAAGTCCAAGTATTACAATTATTTATATATGCAATAATACAATAAATTTATTAATAACACTCTTTTTCTCTACATATAAAATTAACATTGAAATCTGAGGCATTGCTGCATATGAACACGGTGTACCGATATAGGGCGATGTTACTAGCTTACAACGGACAGGAGAGTGTTAACGTAACATGTCCCCGTCATTATCGGGAAGACCTGTCCGACTTAAGTTCATATGAGCCTACTTCGGTGGGTGGAGCTCCGTCCCTGGTGACAGGTTGATGTTGATTGGCCGTGCAAATGTCTTGAAACTTAGTTTTCTTAATCAGATTTCAATGTTTTCTATATTAATTTTAATCTGTAATTAGATAGACATTACTGAAAGACATTAAAAAGAAACTTTTAAAATTTTAGCCATATGAAATCAGTCAATTGCAACATATGTGGAAAGCAGTTTGCCCACACCTCCAGCATGTTCCGTCACTTACGAACTGCACACAGCCTTTCAGCACACCAATGCAGCATATCACTACTAAGTCAAAAACGTTCTGACATTCCCATTTTTTACTGACAAACTTAGAAAATTACTGACAATGTGCTGTCGTTACTGTAAAACTTAGACAATTACTGACCTTTTTACTGCCGGTGCTGATAAACTTAGAAAAGTGCTGACAATCTTAGTCGGTGCTGAAAAACTTAGACAATTACTGACCCGTTTACTGTCCCTGCTGAAAAACTTAGACAAGTGCTGACATTTACTGATAATTACTGTCCCTATTGTTCTCGCTCTCGGGAAGGCTGCAGTAGTGTGAAAATGACTGTGTGTTATACTTTACATTTAAAAACAGTCTTATTTTTTATGAAAAAAAAAATCCCGGGCAGTTATCATTTTTTTTAAATCTAGATATTATTGATATCTGTAAAATAATTCAGAATATGATTTGAAATTAACTATAAGTAAATCCAAGTTTAAATTTATGTGTTGAATATATCTATCCCTGTTCAATTAAAGAATTAAAATTAATTAATCATCAAGTTAGTTTTTATCTCTTTGATATCTTTTTTACAGCGAAACTAATTTTTACATTTTCTGTAACCATGCAGAAAATACAAAAAGTCTTATGAAATAATTAAGAGATTCACGTAGTCTTTCAATGCTAAAATTTTGTTTGAAAAGAGATTCTTTAATTGTCAAGTACATAAAATTTCTTTTTAATATTCCTCCTTATAATGTTTGCTTAAAGAATGATATTCCACTTGTTTTTAGAAATCAAACCATGCAAAAATCATGTTTAAATACTCTGTAATGGAGATTTATGAAGAGACTTACTTTTACAATTGACGACTGACTTTTACAATTTAAACAGAGACCAAGTCCAATTACTAAAATGTAAAAGTCAGTTGTTTAGTGTAAAAGTAAGTCTCTTCATAAAACTAAAAAGGAAAAATTAAATTTTCCGTCATTTCAACTTTTAGTTTGTTTAAGTTTGGCAACTCCTATTTGACAATGAAAGAGGAAGAAATTTTCATCCCCCCCAAAAGAACATTACGTTAAATCTAAAAAAAAAAAATAAATGAAAAGCAAAAATATAAATAAAACTCTATACCTTTCAATAATTCTGAAAGAGGCTCTAGATAAAATATTGAAATGAAGTTAAGCCTTCACACAAGTACTATCATATCATAATTTACTTCGCCATGATTAAAGCATACTTTAAATGTTAGTGGAGGTATACTTGAAAGTATTGTGGCAAAGTAACAGTTAAAAATTAGTAGAATAGTAGATTATTTTTAGCTTATTTTTAATTCCTTCTTATAGAAAAATAAAGGTAGGGTGTTTTTTTTGCTTTTGTTCAATATCGACTTCCTCCTAAATAAGAAAGGGGGTGGGGTAAGTTTAAGACCTAAAAATATGCTCTGTAAAGCTATGGGCTAGTGTAAAATAAACAGTCATTCTAATGCAAAAACTATACATGTAGACATAAACTTTTGATTTAGCACACAGTATTCATTACATTTCTTTTAACGTAGAACCTACTTCGTATGACATCATAACTTGTAAATGTGTTAAACCTGTGCTAACCCATTAAGACGTCATAATTAATTCAATGCCACTTTTTCCCGTACTTGACAGCTTCAATAAAAATGGTAGAAAATACTGCATTTTGAAATTCACAGAATTCAATCATGCCAACATAATCTTGATTCAATTCATATATTTTTTGGTTTATGATGCTTAACGGCAATATATTTCTGGAATATGAGAAAATATGTAGGCACCTTTTATTTACTAGATCTAAACCTAAACTAAACCTTACTAAATCTTTAGTTGCCAGCTATATAGTGTAACATCTTGATGAAATGTGTCTAAGTCAAAGATGTACGTGTTGTAGATCGTTTGATCGTGTGTACATTTTTGTGATATCTATAATGAAATGATGTGCATTCCTTTTAACAATTATTTGTTACCTATTCATATTCTTGGTGTTTGATTACAATTTTTCTTTTAAATATGATCTTTTTAAAGAAAAAATACAATTTCTGATAAATATTTAATCTGAAAGTAACCCCAAACAGTCTTTTTATTATTAAATCCCGTGTAAGTGCAAAAAGGTCAAGAATATGAGTATCGGTAAATAGCCTATCTTTCATTAGTTAGAAGGGAAAGGTATACATTTTAATCATTTTTTGTAATCACTTGGTTATGTTCTTCATCATATTGAAGATTGAAAACATTGTGACAAAGACTTCTAAAAAATATTTACAAATATAGGGTGAAAAATTGACTAAAAATAAAAGAGTTCATTTGACTTATTTTTTTTTTATGGTGGACTTATCTTTTATGTTAATTGAATAAAAAAGAAATTATTCTGGATAAAATATTGTTTAATATTATTCAGTTAAAAAAGTTTATAAACGACGATGTTTGAAGAAGTATTTTTTTGATTTTTCATATTCCCTTTATGACAAGTACCCCTAAAATATGAAAATGTGAAGTCGCAGTATGAAAATATCATACCAGGCTTCACAGCCTGTTCTAGATTAAAAAAACAAGGAAACATATCATGATATCTTAACTGATTGATAAGCAAGTACTAATTTATCATTTTGAAAAGTTTGAAAATATTGTGACAGAGACTTTTCCGACATAGGTTCTACCTTAATTCTTGTTTTACTCCACCCTTTTATCCAGTTCTGAGTATATTTTTCAGAGAATTTAATATGAAAATCAGAACAAACATTTTCATTGTTGTAACGTCTTCTTTATAATGTATATTAATATGAAAAGTTAATTGAAGACCATTTCTTTTTTTTTCCCCCGTAATCGAAGATTCGGGGGTATATAGTTTTGTCGTGTTCGTCTGTATGTCCGTCTGTCTATCTGGCGGTTTGTTTGTCCGCAAAAACCTTAACCTTTACCAAAACTTTTCATTTATTGGAGCTATGACTTTAAATTTAATATGTATATTCCTTGTGACAAGACCTTACTTTGGGTACCACCAAATTTGACCTTTTGACCTTTACCTTGGAGTTTGTCCCATTTTACACAAAAATGCCAAATTCTTACTTTGGCCATAACTTTTAAACGGTAGGTACTAGTACTCTCATACTTCAAATATGTAGTTTTTTGGCATTACCATTCATTGGATACTAAAGACCTTGACCTTTTGACCTTGGAGTTTTCCGTACTTATGATTTTTTTTTACCTTGGCCATAACTTTTGAGCGGTAAGGGCTAGGGTATTCATACTTCACATATGTAATCCATGTCACATTAAACATCTTCTTAAGAAATCATCAGCTTTGACCTCTGAGTTTGACCTACCTTTCAAAAACTTATCCTTAGCCATTACATTTGAACATGTGGTGCTAGGGCTTTCCTATTTTGCAGTTGTATTTCTTGTGAGAAGACTCTACTTTGGGTAACAATATATTTAAATTGCATTTAAGAAAAGTTTAATCTTCGCTATGTTGCCATACAGGGGTATAGCTGTTTCACAAACACATCTTTTTAGATATGAGGATTTGCGGATAAGAGATGGATACCTCAAAGCGTAACAGACGGACAGACGGACATCCAAATCACTATATACCCTCCCGCTTTTCGAGCGGAGGATATAATTATATATAATACTGCTGATTTTTTCTGTCAGTTCGATGATTTCCACCATCAAAAAACAATGTTTACCTAACCCTTAAGGCTTGATAAATCTTTTACTCCTTTAGATTCTGAATCATTGCATTTACCTTAAAATATAGCTATAATTGTATAATGTTATGAGATCAACATATCATCAGTTTATTTCCAATAAGCTCAGGTGAGCATTTTGGCCAATAAGCTTCTTTATCAATTCTTTTTTTTGCCCCCTAAAAATTTTAGGTTTAATCTACAGGGGATCATTTTTCTACGGGGGTCATTTTTCTTCACGTGGGTTCTGCAAATTTTTAGGGAAGTGACACTTTTTCTACGGGCAAAAGGGTCATTTTTCTACGTCGAATAATGACCGGGGGTCATTTTTCGCTGTCGAAAAATGACCCCCGGTCATTATTCGATGGGGGTCATTATTCGTCTTTACACCGGCAGTAAAAAGGTCAGTAATTGTCAAAGTTTTACTGTAACGACAGCACATTGTCAGTAATTTTCTAAGTTTGTCAGTAAAAAATGGGAATGTCAGTACGTTTTTGACTTAGTAGTGTATGCAATACGCAGTTCACCCGAAAAGATAATTTCCTCCGACATCAGAAAAATCAGCATAGAAACCCTGCGAATGGAGATTATGTCACCCCAATCTCCTTAAATGAATCCCCGCACGAAACCATAGGGAACAATCAAACTGGAGGGGGAGAAGATGAAAATGAAACAGCACCATGTATAACAGAAGAGGAAGCAATTAATGGAAACCTACAGGTGTATCACTTTCCTGCTAAAGATAAGACAAAGTTTGATCCTTTAAAGTTTTTAAGATCCAATTATGATATTGTTAGGAAAACTCTAAAGGTTGTCTTACAAAAACGACACAGCATAAAATGGTATTTAACAATGCAAGTGCGATTCAAAAAAGAAAAGAAAGATCAAACCGAAACTGTGGAACCCCATTTTCATGGACGTTGCCATGTAGCCTTAAAAAATGAAGATTTGGAACAAAACCTACAAGGCAGCAACAAAAAGATAATGACTTCATTTCTAGAGTATCAGAGACAGGGTAGCAACTGGACACTCGATAAAATTATAGGATTGACCTTGAATGTTGCAAAATACAAACCTTTACGTGGATCAAGTTTCATTCCCCTGCCTATCAGATTGAGAGCCAAAAAAGCCGTCGTTAATGTTCAAAACAGCGACGAGAAATGCTTTCAATGGGCTATCTTATCGGCACTGCACCCCGCAACACACCATATGGATAGAGTGTCAAATTACATTAAATATGCTGATGAGTTGGACTTTACTGGAATAGATATCCCG
Organism: Saccostrea cuccullata; assembly: GCF_032062105.1. Classification (NCBI taxonomy): domain Eukaryota; kingdom Metazoa; phylum Mollusca; class Bivalvia; order Ostreida; family Ostreidae; genus Saccostrea; species Saccostrea cuccullata. The sequence continues at coordinate 1,291 of NW_026939770.1, read as the reverse complement.
GTACAAATGAAAGACATTTCAAGATTTGAAAATCAAAATGACATAACGTTAAACGTGTTTGGATATGAAAGGGGCAGTATTTACCCTATTCACCTGACGAAGAAACGGTTCATGCGCCATGTGGACCTTTTGGTTATATCCAACGGAAATAAATCCCATTTCTGTTGGATAAGAAGTTTCAACCGTTTAATGAACGACGGTCAGTATGATAATCAAAAATTCTACCGTTGTTACTGCTTACATGGATTTACAAAAGCACAACTGCTGGAAAGGCATAAACCCTACTGCCTAGTTCATGGAGCACAGAGAACGGAAATGCCCTCTGAGGAAAATAAGTGGTTAACTTACACAGATGTATCAAAGCAACTGAAGGTGCCCTTTATCACATATGCCGATTTTGAATGCATTGCAGAGAAAATTTCAACATGTCAACCAGACGTTTGCAAATCAAGCACAACAAAGCTGGCAAAACATATACCATCTGGCTTTACATACAAAATATTGGATCAGATGACAGTTTAACCGAGGATCACGTGACTTATCGAGGGGATGATGTTGCAGAGACGTTTGACAACATACGGCGCAGGCAGAGGAGAGGTTGATTACAACTCCCAGAAATCCCAAACCTCTACAGATGGAAATAAAAGACGAATCTGAGTTTCAAAAAGCAGAACAATTTTATATCTGTCATAAAAAGTTGGGCAAGGATAGAGTGCGTGATCACTGCCATTCGACAGGCAAGTTTAGAGGGGCCGCCCATAATGCATGCAACCTCAATTTGCAACAAAGAGAGCGCATCCCTGTGTTTTTTCACAACTTGAGAAGATACGATGCACATTTAATAATGCAAGCCATTGGGAAAATGAAGCATAAAAATTTGAACTGCATTCCTCAAAACCAGGAAGTGTATATATTATTTTCCATGGGGAAATTAGATTTCATTGACACTTTTCAGTTCTTGTCAACATCCCTAGGAAAACTTGTGTGTAATCTCTCAAAAGAAGGGCAAGACAAATTTAAACACCTCAAACAATACATCGAGAGGAAGCATCCTGGATCTCTAAATGAAAAGTTGAATCTACTCATGCGAAAAGGTGTTTACCCATACGAACACATGGATAACTTTGAGAGGTTTCACGAACGTTGTCTTCCAGAGAAACCAGCGTTCTTCAGTAGCATTGACGAAAGTAATATATCGGATTCTGATTATGATCATGCCCAGACGGTGTGGAAGACTTTTGGAATGGCTACTTTAGGGGAATATCATGACTTATACATGGAAACTGATGTC
>NW_026939769.1:0-9323 GCF_032062105.1 Saccostrea cuccullata | reverse complement strand
TTGCCAAATCTAATTCGTTGTGCATTTCTGCACACAAATCAAAGTTATTGATGTCTTTTCCAATTCTTTCAATTTACTTTTCATTTTTAACATTTTTTGTTTTGCTATCAATCCACATCTAACCTTTATCATTAAGTAAGATAACCTTTTCACTTAATTTAGTGTTCAAAATATGACTTTTCGAGCTTAGCTTTATTACTGCTCATTCAGACACACACCTTTCAAATTTTCAAAAAAATGTTATCTCCGCTTCATTTCTTTAAGGGCCGGTACACTTGGTAAGGCTTGCCTTATAAGTCATGGAACTTAAGTTGTAGCCTTACCGTGTGTACACCCTTAATACACGTTTTTTCGAGCCTTATAAGTCTGACTTTGGAATAGAACACTGCTCTATTTCTTAATATAAGACTTAGCTGACATTTATTTCTTAACCAGTGAAAACCATTCCCCCAAAGTTCAAACAATTTTTATAAAACTATACACGTTGGTATTTTGAAAGGAACACAAAGTTTATTCGAATAAGATAATGAAAATATCCGCAAATGCTTCTGTTAACCTCCTCCCCTTTGTTAAGAAGTGTGAATGCAATGGTCGGTAAAATTATTTCAAAGTCCTATAGCTATAAATCTATTATTCTGTTAAATAATGTGCGATGTATATGGCTCAGAACACATGGAATTTATGTAAATATTGTTTAAATCTTGCAAGTCTTGCCTTAGCGTGTGGACATGAGAGCCGTACGTCCTGCAAAACGTAAGGTTTTAGACTTGTAAAGCAAGCCTTACCGTGTGTACCGGCCCTTAGTAAGGATGACTGCACTGAAGGACATGCAAAATTTGCTTCAAAAACTTTCAGACTTTTTTTCTTTTTCTTTTTATTGCAGGAATGATCAACATCTTATCTACAACTTTACTTAATTACAATAAATAAAAGTATGTATTTACAATATCATCACAATTACGTCAATCTCCGTACGATAATGAGGACGCCCACTTTTTTACTGACTCTATACATAGTCTGTTAGTCAGCGCGTGTTTGTCTATTGTCCTCTTTAACAGCATGCAGTTGTATATTTGCATTAAAAATTTGGTGTTAAAAGGAGATTAATAGACTAACATGCGCTCATGGTTTAAAAGAGAAAAAAATGCTTCTTCTTACACTCACTCTCTCTCTGTTGTAACCAAGGGCCGTGACACGTTGAATATTATAATTCATCACGTGATTTCTTACCTAAATTCCGTCAAGTGACATTGCTAGCGCTCTCAAGCGTTAGCAACTTTGTAGAATTCATCGGGCATTCTGGGATAACTTCACGGTCTAGCATTCTGTGTACTATAGATAGACTGACTGTACGATAAAAATTTGGTTGTGTTCTTCTGTTCGATTATGAAGTTTGTTTCTTTATTGTATAGCTTACACGTTAAGGTATCAGATCTATAATAGCCTCAGATTCAAGGAATGAAGGATATCGAGATAACGAACAGTATTCAATATGAAAGTCCATAAAACAATACAAAATAGGAGCAGAGGAAACACGGACCTCCAAAACATCAGAGGTGGGATCAGGTGCCATGGAGAAGTGAGCATCCGCCGTGTGCTCCTTGTCATGATCGGGATATAACGAAAAAATTCGTCGACAATTCAGTGTAAAAATAATGGACTAACAATTGGTATGAAAAACGTCAGCTAGCATTTGACTCGATGATAAAATGGAATCTGAATGCATAACAGATGTATATTGGCTGAATACTCAGTATATGGAGACGTCATCTTCATGTTTTAGTTTCAGTATGTAAGAGTGGAATGTGTCCTAATTTTTTAGCTTGGCCGTCCTAGAAGAGTTATCCCCCTTTGCTCTTAAGAAATAAAATTAATTTTAGAAAGTTCTATCTGGTGAAAAAAAAATTAATCGTTTTTTCTATTCTTAATAATTATATGCATCTTTCCACCATAGCATTTTTTTATATTCATAGTACTTAAATTTTTATTTTAAATAATTGCTTGTTTCCATAGACCTCAATGCATTCTTACCAATTACATATAATTACTGATCGGGTAATTATTTTTCTGAAAAATTCTCCTGGTAAATCTTTTTCTACTCTATAAACTGCTTTGAATTAGTTTCAGAGTATTTAATACAGGATGGAAATTTACATATAGGATTAAAAAAATAATGTTCTTCTATGGATCGGATACCTTAAACACATCAAAAACTTAGGTCATATAATGCCAAGATTATAGACACAACCTTGCGAGTTTTACCACCTTCCTGGATACCGTCAACCTCATAAAAAAATTCTTTCTTTTTTCTTTTTAAAGTTTGTTGGCAAGACACGAGAAGTGATTCATACATTGCAGTTCCACACTAATATAATATACACTTCGCAACAAATTATTGCTCTAATTTAACTATCAGACTCCAGCCTCGTTAAACATTTTTAAAAAAATCAGCAACATAATTCAGTTGATCACGAATCTTCCTTTCTGTGTTTAAAAATTTCTACGGCGCTATCTCACTTATCTTTTTTAAAAGATAAACTTGTAAATAGCATAATTTGTGCTAACTAGGACACTGTGCTCGAACACGTTAAATAGTCTACGTATGAACAATTTCTACAACGAGGTAAATTATTGACGAACAATGTTGACTGACGTTTTTCTTAGCAATTGTTAGTCCATTATTTATACACTGAATTGACGACAGATTTTTCCGTTATTTCCCGATCATGACAAGGAGTACACGGCGGGTGTAATCGGTCGGTAGGGGATGGCAACTGGACTAACCTCTGATGTTCGATGTTCGGCAGGTAGAGGAATGAGTTATTGATGTTGATACTCCGTTTAATGTAGGAAAGGTAAATGCATTAGCCACGAAAGAACTAGTGTATGATCTCAATATAGGAAATGTAAAACTTGTAAGAAACCATTCAGAACCTGATCTACTCTGGCAAAGAAGAGAAAATGGAGAAAACCATTTTGACTTAATTTCAAGCTGTGCAGAGCAGAAGTTAGAAGGTTAGAGAGGAGAGAGAAAGGTATGAGCAAACTAAATGTCGTAGATTCGATAGATATTGATGTCAATGTAGAAAAAAAATAATTAAAGACGACAAATAAATCATTGAGTACCTACAGAAATCTTGTACCTACAGAAGTCTGGTAAGAAACATTTTGGTGATGGGATCATTTCCTTGTTTTCTATGGAAAAGGCACTGTTATACACACATCTGTAGTCTTCAAAGGTCAGTGACAACAAAATATTCAAACAACTTGTTATTCCTGGAACTCTAAGACGAATGGTGATGACCATCGCGCAAGACAGTATTTTGGGAGGACAGTTTGGGACGAAGAAGACAGTAGACCGTATATCGTCAAGCTTCTACTGGCCAGGGATTCAAGGTGATGTCAAAAGATATTTTCAGTCATGCAATGTATGTTAACGAACCTTTCCAATAGACCAGCTGGTAACAACATCTTATGACCCTTCATGCAATGGCTAAGTTGAGAAATTTAACCGTATATTCAAGTCTCAAATCTATGTTATGTAAACTGTGTTTTAAAACACCCAAGGATTGGGATAGATACTTACCTGCTCTTCTGTTTACATATAGAGAAGTGCCGTAAGTAAATACAAAGTTTTAACCATTTGAGCTTCTGTTTGGAAGAACAGTTATGGGTCCAATGATGGTATTAAAGGAATTATGGACGAAAGAAGTGCAGTCAGCTGAAAGACCAAATAATTATTATTATGAGATATAAACTAGCCTTCCAAATGTATAGAGATACGATAAGTATGATGGCCTCTTTATATTGAACTTAAAAGTTTAAAGAGTACATTCCCTGTTACCATATGCTACATGGATAGACTTGAATTCCTTGCATACTGTTACCAGTTGCTGAAGATGCGTATGACCCAGTGGAACAGGTACCCGTAAATCACATATTTGCCATGTTTCACAAGGACTATACAACAAGGATGAAGACTCACATTATAACGGAACTTAGAAAACCTGAACCGAAAATCCGTCTGATACTAGCAACTGTTGTTTTAGGCATGGGCCTAAATGCTCCAGGGGCCAACCATATTATGCATTTTAGACCAACTTCCTCGTACATGCAGGAATCAGGGAGAGCAGGAAGAGGTGACAATCGAGCAGAGCAACACTGTACTTCAACAAAAGTGACGTTGGTGCCAACCGACCAAGGATGACTGATGAAATGAGACGTTACTGTAAGAGTGATGATTATTGACGAGCGAAACATTTTGGGTTTTCTGAGACTTTGCTTGAAGGGGAAAAGAAAATATGTTGTTCTAATGGTTGAAATGGGGAATTCATCCATGCTGTTGGATACTGGGTATTTCAACATTCTTGAGTGAATATAGTATAGCACCTATCGACTAAACTTATTGGACAGGTGTCACTTGATCTTATGCATCGTTGTTGGAAAACTTTAGTCCAACACTGGATTGCAGTCACTCACACTCTTGAAACATATTTACTATAAACAAGAGGACCACGGGCCTTATAGGTCACCTGAGTATCGTGTAACAACTTTCAAACAATTAAAATTGGTTCATGTTTTAAACCAAAGGCCATGAAATTCACAATTCACAATTTTGAAAGAGGCACCATTGCTTACTAGTATCATAATTGTAAACTTAGCATGCTTACTCTATTTACTTAATACCCAGAAGTAGATCAGAGTAACAAAGAGAAAGTGCACTTCCACTTTATACCAGTTGTGCATGCACCTCACCCCAAAGGAACCACTGACCCAGGGGCCACATATTTCAAAATTTTGCAAATTTTATCATAAAATGGTTGATTAAAACTAAAGAGCAGATTTCAAAGCATTAATTTATTTTCAGACTATGTATCCCCCACCCCACCCCGACCCAGGGGGCATAAAAAATAACCATTTTGCTAGATACACCTTTCTTCATCATAATATATATACTTGGATCATTGGCATAATACCCAGGAGCAAAGGAAAAGATTTTCAAAGAGTTAATGCATTTTCACTATATAATCAATAGAGCCCCGCCCTAACACCACAGCCCCTGACCCTGGGGCCATTAAATAAACAATTTTGGAACAGACACTCTTGCTCACCATAACTATTGGCTTAGTTTGTTTATTCAGTACCACCCAGAAGCAGAGAAGAAGATTTTCAAAGAATAAATGCATTTTCACCATATAATCAATAGAGCCCCGTCTTAACACCGGAACCCCTGATCATGGGGCCATGAAATTCACACTTTTGGAAGAAGCACTCTTTCTCATCATAACTATGTACTTAATTAGTTTATTTAATATCCAGGAGTAGAGAAGAAGATTTTCAAAGAATTAATGCAATTTCACTATATTATCAATAGAGCCCCACCTTAACACCTCAACCCCTGACCCTGGGGCCATAAAATTCACAATTTTGGAAGTGGCACTCTTGCTCATCATAACTATGTACTTAGTTAGTTTATTTAATACATAGAAGCAGAGAAAAAGATTTACAAAGAATAAATGTATTTCACTATATGATCAATAGAGCTCCGCCCAACACCAGAACCCCTGACCCCCGGGCCATAAAATTCACAATTTTGGAAGTGGCATTCTTGCTCATCATAACTATGTGCTTATTTAGTTTATTTAATACCCAGAAGCAGAGAAGAAGATTTTCAGAGAATAAATGCATTTTCACTATATAATCAATAGAGCCCAACCCTAACCCCAGAACCCCTGACCCTGGGGCCATGAAATTCACAATTTTGGAAGTGGCACTCCATCTCAACACAACTATGTACTTAATTAGTTTATTTAATAGGCAGGAGCAGAGAAGAAAATTTTCAAAGAATTAATGCATTTTCACTATATGATCAATAGAGCCCCGCCCTAACACCAGAACCCCTGACCCTGGGGCCATAAAATTCACAATTTTGGAAGAGGCACTCTTGCTCATTATTACTATGTGCTTAGTTAGTTTATTTGATACCCAGAAGCAGAGAAGAAGATTTTCAAAGAATAAATGCATTTTCACTATATGATCAATAGAGCCCCGCTCTAACACCAGAACCCCCGACCCTGGGGCCATGAATTTCACAATTTTGGTAGAGGACTCAATGCTCATTACATTCATGCCAACAGTTTGCCTGCTTGATACCCAGGAGTAAAGATGATTTTTAAAGATTGCAATAATTTTGGTGGTTTTGGCCCCACCCCTCAGGCCCCAGGGGGGCGGGACCATAAAATTCACAATTTTTGTTCCCCTTTACCCATAGATGCTCTATACCAAATTTGGTTGAAATGGTTCAGTGGTTTCAGAGTAGAAGATGAAAATGTTCAAATGTTAACACACGACGGACGACGCACGACGACGGACGAAAACGGATAGCAATAGGTCACCTGAGTTACTCAGGTGACCTAATGAAAGGGATCGTACCTGGTTATTTCCAGGGTTTGGGGTGTTCAACATTAAATGATTGGAAATAATTGGTATAATCTTAGTGGACTGCCGAAATATACAATCATGTCCTGACCATATCTAGGTAAATTAAAATCAACAGTAAATCATTATAACAATCGGAGGCAAGCAACAATTAAATGGGTAGTCCTCACCTAACACTTAAATAAGATGCCCATTCGCCCTCGGACTACCGCATATACTGTAGGATGCCTTATTCAGGACGGTCAGTTCATGTGATAGCCCTTTAACCACTACATTCATTGTAAGATGCCTTATTCAAGACGGACAATGAGTATATCAGCCTGGACGGACTGGTCAGCCAATGCAGACACAACAAACTATGGCAATCCTCTAAATTGAAGGACATCCTAGCTTGTGGCAGGCCTCAACTGACTTGGCCTTCCTGTAAAACAGGCGAGGAATATAATACGCGAATTCTTATTTCATGACACTCGACATCTATCCGTGGCTGCATTCGACAAACTACCTACCCCTGATCACTGAGGAGTCTCGGTATATATATACACAGTTAATGTCACGTGATGTCAGCAGTGACTAATCGAGAACTCCGCATGGTCGTACTATAAAGTTCCGAAATCATTACACTCTTACAAATGCAAAAACAAAAGACCCAGGTTTCAAATGGTCCACACAGGTACTAGCCATGCATCCCATTTCCACACAGCATGGGAGCCGCCCAAGTCACTAAGTACAGGTCATTATCTCACATCGTCCACACAGTTTGGTGTCCATATCTAATCTGACAAACCTGGCCAGAATCCCTGGATACGTGTTACTATTATATCATCAAACTTGACAAACAGGTGTAATAAAGTTGATTCATTTGCTTAGTTGTTGGGTGTATGCATGAGTGTTTAGTTTTGGTATATTTTTTCTGTTGTTTATATTTTTACCGTAGTGGCTGGCCGTAGACGGGTGCAGAATGTGAGTTATCTTTAGCGTGAGTATAAAAGTGACCGGTTAGCCAGTGATCAGGATAGGGCGCGGTAACAACACCAGCCGGATGCCACGTTTCTTCTTGTCCTTTATGTTCTTGGGGTGTAGCGATGGGAGATGGGATCAGGTACCATGGAGGAGTGAGTATCCCCTGCCGACCGGTCACACCCGCCGTATACTCCTTGTCAATCACTCATTTTCGGGAAATAACGGAAATATTCGTCGTCAATTCAGTGTATAAATAATGGACTAACAATAAGTATGAAAAACGTCAGTCAGCATTTGACTCAATGATAAATTGTATTTGCTGACAAGGTCATTGTATCGACCATAGAACTTACGAAATGATGACTTTAAACGAGACAACTGAAATTCTTGTTTCATCAACTTGTTTGTCAATAATTTACCTCGTTTTAGAAATTGTTCATACGTAGAGCATGCTCTTGCGTATCGAATCAACTGAGATATGTAAACACCGTATGCAGGTGATGAAGGTACAGTGATGTGCCATAAGTGTTCGTTCAAATTCAAAATGGCCGCCATAGTAACGAGACGCTTCGGAAAAATAAAACACAGAAATGAAATTATAAAATATTTTTTCTTACCTTAATACTTAGTTATATAGCCTTTTGACCTTAGAACTTTCTGTATTCGTCTTGGGATTGACCTGTATAAGCTCTGAAAATCGGGATGTTTATCCAGATACGTCGAATGGCCGCCTCCAGCTGATTTTTACACAAGAATATTTCGTTGCTGTTTTTCAGTTCTTTTTTCAGTCTCAACCATATATTTTCAATAATGTTCAAATCAGGACTCTGAGCAGGCCAAACCATTGAATGCATATTATTCTGTAATTTATATTCTTGAACTATTCGGGCTCTGTGAATAGGGGCATTGTTGTCTTGAAATATATAGTTATTTCGAGGAAAATGGCGTGCTATAACTGGCCAAAGTTGATCTTCAATTATATCAATGTAATTTCGAGCATTAATGTTACCATGTACAACAGTCACAGTCCCTACACCGTTGAAATTGATGCAGCCCCATATCATTAAACTTAACTTCGGTGTTGGAGGTTGCGAGAGACAACATGGCATCCACTCTTCGCCCACCTTTCTCCACATAAAAACACGGTTATCAGTCCCAACGTCCACTTTGCATTCATCACTAACGATTACCCTGTTCCAATAATTATCGATAGTTTTGTATCTGTTTCCTCTACATCAGGATAGCCGTGCTTTTTCGTTTACTTTGCGAATTCTGATGCGCTTTCGAACAACTCTTCTAAAATACCCCTTTTTGTACAAATTCCGTTGAACTGTCCGTTTAGATATAGCAGAGTCTCTATTTTCATTGAGTAAGGCTGTTTTCTTTCACCAACCTTAAAATGCTGCGACTGTCTCTGTCACTTATCTTGGCCTGCTTCCCTTTCCTCGGAATGTTTTCTACACTTTCCCGCTTGCGATATCGGTCAACTACAGATGTTATTGTAGACCGGGGAATTTGTAATCTCCTTGCTATTTCCGAATGTTTTAATCCAGACAGGTAAAGAGAAACAATGACTTCTTTAACATCAGTGCTCAATTCTTGACGCACGGTAGCCATTTTGATTACATTGGAAATACATAGCAGACGAAAATAATTTTTGCTACGTAATTGTGACACGTGACAGTCACGTGGATATGCTATAAATTATATACTTATTTAGTCAATATTGATGCCATGGGTTAAAAGATACAGCGTCGACAAAGTCGTGTGAAAATGTAAGGTGACGTAATGAAAATGGAATTTGGACGAACACTTATGGCACATCACTGTATACTGTTTGCATAGCTAAGGGGAGTTGACGATAGAAAAGTTAGTCATCACGTTTATCATAGAGCTTGGTTGTTTGATCATTAACGTCTTTT